>NC_141022.1:23610000-23910000 GCF_052040795.2 Danio rerio
CAGTAGCTCTTTCTGAATTGTTTTCATTTTCAGATTTACAACGAGTACCTAACAAACTGCTCAGAGATCAAGCCAAAACCTCTCTAAGAAATTATATTCGCAAGCTTTGCCCTGATGAAAGCCTCAACTGAAGAGACAAACAGTCCGCTTGAAAGGATTCAGGGTGCAACTGCAAGTGTGAGATGATCAGGATAAATGATTTACATCATTAGGAGACATTATTTTTAATGTATTCCAGGCATAAATTTGAAAATCAAACCTCATCACTGGGCAGTAAGAGATCAAACATTTACTCAGTCAGAATCGTGTATAATATCAATCTGCAGAATGTAAATTCAACCAAACACTGCAGACCTTTGATGCTAACCAGCTTTTGGATATAATAAAAAAAAATTTGACTGAAATCACAAATGCATCCTTTGATATAAATCATTATGAAAAAGCTATGGTCTATACTTCCATATTTTTGTCAGGTAAAAGGATTATTCCAGTTCAATGTTTGCCAAAAAAATAAATAAAAAATAACAAGAAGAAAAACAAAAAAGAGAAAGAAGCGTCCTTCTTCGAACCACTAGAGACTCGATACTCAAAAAGGCAACATCAAGGGTGGACTCACAAATAAGCACAAACATAAACACACACAGAAAGACAAACGCACACCTCATACACACCCTAGCAGCCTCTTTGGGCAAATGCTTGAGCATCTAATCTTTCGAGTCCTGTAATCAATTGCCAGTCACAATTCAATCCATCAGTTCTGCTCAAGGAGCTCTCCGCCATAATGACAGCAAAATCAATCATGATTTCAGCTTAAGCCCACTTTTAACACCACTTTTGTAGTTTTTAAAGTCTATGTGGACTGTTTTAATTAGAATATAGTCCATAAAAACTGAACACTAAAAACTGATGACTCATCCTGCACCACACTTACTTTTAACCAATCAGACGCTCTCTAGAATAAAATCTCCCTTCACAATACTCAAATCCTAAACGTGCTTTAAAATGCAGAGAATGGAATCTGATGCAACTCTACTGTATATGTACTGTGATATGTATTGGTGAGAGGAAAGTGTCAAAAAAGCATTACTATCAAACAACACCTCAAAAGAAAGAGATCAATAACGATATTTCAAAAATAGACTCACAGTTTTACTGTAAAATAAAACATTAGGATATATGAAACACATTTTGGTTGGATGTCATGTTGCACAGAGTCACTCCATACCCTGTATTTTCAACCACAAAAATCCTAAAAATAATATGCTTGTATAAAAATGGGGATGCAATCCTACTGTAACTATTTTCCATATAAAAAAAATCAAAGTTACAAGAAGGACAACAAGGTATTGACACGTTTTACACACACTTGAAAATAAAAGTGTCAAAAATAGCACATATCGACGTTGCGCTCAAAGTAAGAAGTCGCATCGGAGAGCAGCAACATTTTCCACAGCATTCTGGCAAGCTGGCTTTTCACTGTCATGTGATCTCAGCATAGGTGATCGGATTCTGAAAATCAAAGAAAAACAATTAATATATGCTCAATGCAGCTGGTATATACATCATAGACTCATTCTAAAAACGTAGCCCAATATACATTTCTAAAGATTGCAAATTATGCAGAGCTTCGTATGGCTGCATTTCGTCAATAAAACGAACGTGACGAGGTTGTATGATGCCTTTCCTTTTTTCGCCAAACCGGCGAAACCACTTATCTGCACTTAACTCACTGGAGGGCCGGTGTCCTGCAAAGTTTAGTTCCAACCTTAATCAGACACACCTGAGCTGGCTAATCAAGCTCTTACAAGGCTTTCTAGAAACATCCCTGCAGGTGTGTTGAGGCAAGTTGGAGCTAAAAACTGAAGGACACCGGCCCTGTAGGACAGAGTGTGGGTACCCCTGAACTAGGGTTCGAGTCTGGTAAAGAACGGTTCCAGAAAGGGGGTAAGACAAAAACAGAAGCCAAAAAATAAAATAAACAAGTAAATAACAGTGTGAGAATGTGACAAAATCTAAAAACATGGTACAAATCAGGGGGCTTTCTTTTTCTGGATTGCTTTTTAAAACGGTTAGGTTTGGAGAAGGGGGTGGGTGGGTCAATAGGTCCTTTTCACAATACTATTGGTTGGGTTTAGGGAAGGGGGAGAGTGGGGGGAATCGGTTGGTTGGTCAGTCAACAGTGGCCTCTAGTGGATTTATGTGAGAAGAGCAGGCACGAATGGCATTGGCGAGAGATATTTAAGATCTCAAAAATCATACACAGCGGCCTCTGCTGCATTAGCGAAAACAAAACCTGCAAAAAAAAAAAAAAAAAAAAAAAAAAAGCATAGCTCCTGAGACATATTTGGTACTCTCCAGAAATGTTTATAGCGGTAATTAAGGTTATGAGTTTGAGTAAAAAAAAATTGTTAGTATATTCTATAAACTACTAATGAGATCTTTTCCAATTTTAAAATAAAATGTTGTAATTTTGGCCTTTTTTTTTCCCCAGAAAACAACCAAAAAGGTGCCATGTTTATATACAGTGGTGTAAAAAAGTATTTGCCCCATTACTAATTTCTTTTTTTTTAAATATTTGTCACACTTTAATGTTTCAGATCATCAAAGAAATTTTAATTTTAATCAAAGATAACACAAGTAAACATGTCATGCACGTTTGGGAAAACAAAACCCCAAACAATGAAATGGAAATAAGTTCAAGTTCATTTATTTATAAATCACATTTAAAAGCAGTCACAAGACTGACCAAAGAGCTGTACATAAGACAAAGTAAAATAAAAATACAAAATATAAAAACATAAGAGTAAGATGAGAGAAGCAACTGAATTAAAAAAAATGAAGCAGTAGAAAGGAATATTAAAATAATATTAAAAATCCAAGCTAAATAGGTACATTTTTAGGAGTGATTTAAAAATAGATAGTGATGGAGCCATTCTAATCTCAAGGGGCAAGGTGTTCCATAACAGAGGACCCGCCACTGAGAAAGCTCTGTCCCCTCTGCGTTTCAGTTTGGACTGAGAAATTAAAAGAAGATTTTGATCACTTGATCTAAGAGATCTTACAGGAGTGTAAAAGTGCAAAAGCTCTGAGAGATAGGTTGGAGCTAAATTATGAAGATATTTATTTACCAGTAAAATCACTTTAGAATCAATTCTGAATTGGACGGGCAGCCAATAGAGGCCCCTTAGAAGAGGGGTAATGTGGTCATATTTCCTACAATTACAAATAAATCAAGCAGCAGCATTTTGGAACAACTGAAGACGAGAAATTTGAGATTTTAAAATGCCACAGTAAAGTGCATTGCAGTAGTCTAACCGTGACAATAAAAGCGTGGACAGCCATCTCTAGTGTGGGGGGATTTAAGAAATGCTTGACTTTAGACAGCAAACGAAGTTATTAAAACAGGAGCCAATAACCAAACTGAAATGTTTGTTTGTCTTACACGGGGGGGATCTGAAGGCAGATAAGCAGCCCAGATCTAGGTATGTGGCCTGAAGAAGTAGGACTGAAGACAATCACCTCTGTTTTATCATCATTTAATGTTAAAAATCGTCAGATAGCCAGATTTGAATCTAATATAAGCAAGCAAGAGGGTCATTTTTCTTAAATCTGGGTGTCATTAGCATTAGTCGTTGTCATTAGCCGTTAACGTGCGTTTCACGAAATTCGCTCAAGTTCAAAAATCTAAACTTAAGCGGACATTCGTGCCGCGTTAAACAATCAGAAGCTTGGTCTCATGGGGGCGTGATTGTGCCATAGCGCCTGTTGTTGGTATCCCGGGGGAAAATCCTCTAACTAACACCGACAACAGTTCATTAAACTGGGCTCGGTCTTCATAAAGCACATAAACACAGTAAATTTCTTAAAAAAACATGTTAGCCATTTAGCAATGAAGCTAGAGTCACCAGGCAGACAGAAGCCCTTAATTGAATTTGACGCGTGAATGAAGTGAGAAAATTCAAATGTTCACGTGTCTATTTATTTGTGCGTCTGGTATGACCCTAGCGGAGGCATATACAGTATAAGGAAACTTCTAGTTATGGACCACAGTATTTAGTATGGTGTAGGGCCTCCTTTGCAGCCAATATAGCATCAATTGGTGTTGACAGTTGACAGTTGGTGAATGACAGCCCATCTAGTACAAATATTGTCCCTATAGGGAATGCCATGATATTGCAGCCCAAACCATCACTGATCTACCCAAATGCTTCACTCTGGGCATGCAACAGTCTGGGTGGTTTGCTTTTTTGGGGCTTCTCCACAACGTAACTCTCTCAGATGTGGGAAAGTCAGTAAAGGTGGACTCATCAGAGAACAATACATGTTTCACATTGTCCACGGCACAAGATTTTCTCTGCTGGCACAACTAAAACCAATATTTAGCATTGGCCCAATTGACCAAAAGTTTGGCTATAGCAGCCTAGCCATGTATATTGACCCTGTGGAGCTCTGATAAACAGTTTTGGTGGAAACAGGAGAGTTGAGATTCTCATTTAATTGTGCAGTTGGTGCAGTACGCAGTGAGCTTAGCCATGAAACCTCCAACACTAAATTGGCCAGTGTGTCAGTTTTATTGTCCAACCCCTGTATTTACATTGTATATTTTATGTAAAAATACAGACATTGTACTGTCAGCAAGCTATGCACACTAAACTGAACGTGCTATTTGAAAATTTCAGCAAGATTGAAACAGCATATTCTTGTAAAATGTGTCAGTTTTTTTAAGATTTATGGAATATTAAAGTAGCTTTTCTAACTCTCCGTCTTATTGCAAAGCTAAAGACCTGGTTCACCCCTTTCTAAGGTTTTGGGAATAAGTAATAACTACCTTAAAGATTAATGATGTAGCCTTGAAATAACCAACTGTGGCGTGAGTGCTGGCCATGCATTGCAGGTGCATATGTCTTGGGCTTTACACGTAATCTTGATGAACTGCCTCACGGAGCCCCTGGGCTCACCCTTATATGAATCTGAAATGAATCTTGGGAAGTCATATTGAACTATTAATCAAAGATGGGCGGGACTTGAGTTGATTCTGATGCATAATGGAGGTCATAGGCTACACTTTCAGCTACAGGACTTTGGATTCATGACCTGAAGGGTTCAGACGACCTGTTGAATATTGTATGGAAGCTTAAGTGCTTAAGTGTTGAATACCAAAACTATGGACATAATCAGAACTAGAGTTATAATCAGTCAGTTTTGTTTAATTTTATCAGCTATATTAAAGTTAGGCGACGCAGTGGCGCAGTAGGTAGTGCTGTCACCTCACAGCAAGAAGGTCGCCGGGTCGCTGGTTTGATCCTTGGCTCTGTGTGAAGTTTGCATGTTCTCCCTGCGTTCGCATGGGTTTCCTCCGGGTGCTCTGGTTTCCCCCACAGTCCAAAGACATGCAGTACAGGTGAATTGGGTATAAGCTAAATTGTCCATAGTGTATTAGTGTGTGTGCGAATAAGTGTGTGGATGTTTCCCAGAGATGGGTTGCGGCTAGAAGGGCATCTGTTGCGCAAAATGTGCTGGATAAGTTGGCGGTTCATTCTGCTGTGGCGACCCCGGATTAACAAAGGGACTAAGCTGACAAGAAAATGATTAAATGAATATTAAAGTTATCGTATCTTAGTTATTTAATCATTTTTATTATATTTGAGCAACCTTATTTAGTATTTTTTTTTCTTTTAGTCAACTAAATACATTTTGGAGTAGTTTGAGTCAATTCATGATTGCCAGATTGCAAAGACTTAAGTATTTTATCATCAACAATATTTCACTGTACAGTTCCTTTTGTATAATTAGGACTTAAGTGTATTATCAATTGTATTTCGCTTTGAACAAAAGCGTGTGCTAAATGACTAAAGGCTGATTTATACTTCTGCATCAAGCGCACGTGTATGCTATGCCGCAGCCTACGTGAGGACACATAGCCCTCACTGTGGCCATCGGTGTCGCTGACGCGCACCTCTCAAAAAATATAACTACACGTCGCAACTATGCATAGCGCAAGCTCTGTGATTGGTCGGCTTGGTAGCACTGACGAGTATGGGCGAAACCGAGAGCCGCGCAAGTCTGTTGGAGCGAGTGTTTATATGTGAAGGAGCTCGAGATGAAAAGTTTTGTTTTGTGTTCACCTCATGGTTAAAGTTGTTGCACGTCTGCTGGTTCCTGCCTCAAAATAAGCAAGTTTAAACCACTTCTACATTAAGGACGCGTTCAATAAAAACAAAACACCAGGAAAAGAACTCAACACAGAGGAACATAAACAGATCACTGCCAACTAGGGCTGCATGTTTAATTGAAAAAGATCACAATCTCGATTCGACCCTACACACGATCCTAATTCAGCTTTTCTACGATTCAGCCAATTATATTTTCAAGGTGACAAGGCGGCTGCAGAAGTCTTCAGAGCAACATTGACAACATCAAATGGTGTTAAAAGTATCACATACTGTATTTATAAGGTATAATTCACCCAAAATGTCATTTCTTTCTTCATGTTATGATGTGTTCACGGTCGTGAAATCGTACATGAGCTGACGCACTGTTTGTTTACTGCTGAGAATGCGCGCGTGCACGTAAATGACTCATACTTTAGTGAACACGGAAAGCATATGCTGTAAATAACAGGTAATATAGTTGTAAAAAACGTTCAGTTTGTTGCACAGAGGGATCGTTTGAGGTTTGATTTGCATGTACGTTTTTTTTTCTAGGAAGTGAAAGTGAAACCTGTGCGCACATCATTTTAGAGTTATGATAACGACAAGCTTTTGATATGTTTTTTCTTTTATAGCGAGCACAAAGTGCTGTGCATGAAAATAAATGTTTACTATCTCAGTATAACAACCCTAGTCTATATATAATGGAATTATATTGATCTAATACTGTTGTCAATGACAGATGACAAGCACATGTCTCAAACATAATAATTCAATTATACAATTATGAATAGTTGTATTCTGATGTAATTATTTTACTGTGAATTAACGAACAGGATAAATTGAAAGTCTGCTCAAGTCCACCATAATACAAAATTTAGCATTTTAAGCAACAGTAGATCTACACATAGGCCTAATTTCTATTGTTGTTTTACCATATGTTTGAGAATAAACAATAATAATAATAGGCTAATCATATTAACCTTTATTTTACATTTACAGAATCGTGACAAAGAATCGTGATCTTGATTTTTAGCAAAAAAATAAAAAATAAATTGTGATTCACAGTTTTGCCAGAATCGTGCAGCCCTACTGCCAACTAGCGTTTCGGAAGTGCTATTGCAGAGCAACAGAAACAGCGCTCAGAGGTATGAATGCACAGCTGCATGCATTGCATGCGCAGTGGGTCACGCCGATCACTTGATGCAGAATTATAAACCAGGCTTAAGGGTGCTTACACACCAGTAGATTGATTGTTTTGTTCAAAAATAGGATTCAAATTGTTACAATGTTACTCTTTATTCTTGGTGCGGATCGTTTTCACATAGCAAATATTATTTACTGTCATCATGGCAAAGATAAAATAAATAAGTTATTATAAATAAGTTATTAAAACTATTATGTTTAGAAATGTGCTGAAAAAAAATCTCTCTGTTAAATAGATATAGATATATTAGATTTAGATATAGATATATTATATATTTTTTCCCTAACAAAAATCCCCTATTCTGACTAAAACTTACCTATCTCTCAGTGGGTGCCTAAGGCATAAGTGGTGAAAAATGACTATGAAAATAAAGGAATCATATAAGTGAACCTGCTGGGACTTAGATGCATGGCTTCATGTAAATAGCATTAGTTTAGCAAGTCATTGACATGGAGACTTGGGTATTTCATTGAAAATCTGTTTTGTACATTTGAAACACAACATACTATTCATATAACCTGGAAATAAACAACAACCAAAGCAGTGCATTGGTTAAAACAGCATGACAAAAACATTCATTCAGCCGCATGTGAACATTTCTTCCTTTTTTAAATACTGGAAGATAAACCCAGTGACTAACTCTGATCTCTTGTGACACAGATACAAGAAAATGTAGCCTGAGGCGAAGCAGCCAAATGAACATACTGAAAAGAAATAATGGGATTTACTTGGAATAAAACATTTAACATTCAGAACATAATATTCAGTGTCCAAAGCTGTTCTATGTGATGGATGTCATCAAAAGTATTTTATTGTTCTGTAACGAACCCAAGTGACCCATGTTTGAGTTCAAAACTTTAAAAAATAATAAATAAAATAAAAAGAAGCTAAAAGGAAAGCACTGTTGATTAAACAGCCATTATTCCTTGTGATTTTATCTATTGTTTTAATTCCTTCATTAAAAAAAAATACTGTTTAAGGTTTTCCATTCTTGAATAACAGTGAGAGATGAAATGTAATGCAGCAAGAACTAAAAACTGCCACAGGCAAACACATAAGATGACCCATATAAAGCTGACATATTGTTTTGCATTTTTTCTTTAAGTATAAATGAGTGATCTAGTAGGAGACATATGTTAGAAGCTCATTCATATTAGAATAGAGGCCCTTTCAGATCTCAGTTTCAGAAAACTATCAATTCAAACTGTATGAAGATTCAACTCTTTTATATTTTGGACAGCCCGAACATTCAAAGTGGAGTAAAACCATAAATAAAAAGTGTGCTAATGATCATCATACTATTAAAGCTGCTACAGTTATTGGGTCTGAACATGTCTTAACTACTAACAAAATAACACACCACAACTATATAATGATAATGACACGAAGAAATACTTATAATTGTGACAGATCATGTAATTACATCATGAATTTATAATAAAGAGAACACAATCATTTGTTAGTGTAGACTAGTCTACAATATAGTTATCACTACAGGCATAATACATCCATAATATTAAGCATAATTTACATATAGAGGACCAATAGTTGTGGCAATAAACACTATAATTGGAGTAGTTTAGATATTCAGACATCCAATTTGCATCCAGATATCCAAATTTAGACATTCAGACATTCATCTGATCTCTTTCCAATCACACTATGAAAAAAAACTGGCCAACCAATAACATTTCTAACTGCGTGAAAAGTCAGTCATCAAATAATATATAATTACCTTCCAGAACCATCTCTCATGATTAGATTTACAAACATTTGCCTTCACCGACATGATAAAATGGGGTTTGTCTTCACATACTCATTTGTTATAGGAAAGAGCTCTGTAGTGGTTTTCTTGCTTGCAGAAACTTAAATCTTTACTGATTCTTTGTGCTAGTCTTCAAAAGTGACAATTGTATTCTGTTAAATGTGAGAACTGGTATCCCAATCTTATCTGTAAATTTTTGTAGATGTACACTATTCTATGTGCTAATCTAAGTTAAAATGGCAATTTTGTATGGAAAAATATTGTAATTTGATATTGAAAATGTAATATAGTTTTTCATTACTTCTTCCCCAGTTTCTCAGACAAGGCTTAAATAGATAGTTCAACCAGAACTTTAAATTTTGTCATCATTTACTCACCCTCAAGAGCTTCTAAACCTGTTTAGAGTTTCCTTCATCTGTTGGACACAAAATAAGATATACTGAAGAAAGCTGGGAAACTGTAAACATTGACTTTCATAGTTTTTGCTTTTCCTGTTAAGGAAGTCAGTGGTTACAGGTTTTCAGCTTTTTTGAAATATCTTATTTTGTGTTTAAAGTAAGAAACTCATAAATGTTTAGAACCTCTTCAGGGAGAGTAAATAGTGAGTAAATGTTTATTTTAGGGTGAACTGTCCCTTTAAGGATAGTCCCAACTTAAATGACACGTTTAAACTATTCTTTTATCCTGATAAATATATATATATATTTTGCATTTTATTACTATTAGTAGGACAGTCAATTCTGACAAGAACTAAAGTTGGAGAGAGAGTGAGATAAGATCAGTAAATGTTCATGGGTCAAGATTTGTACTTAAGAGACCTGCAATGCAGTTGAGCTATATGTTGTCGAGCTGACCATCAGACTTTCAGTGCCAAACTGTTTAAGCTGTCCTAAAGGAGCAATAGGAGATCTTGGGAAATACTAATGTAAGCCTGATAGCACTGAAAGCCTATGTCCCACCCTGCAAATCTACAACCAAAGCCACGCCTCCTAAATGCATGAAAAAGCACTAGACAACATCACTCACTACATCATGTAACATTCACTAGAGAAACATTTTTTTAGTATAGTTAGCAATTCCAATTTCAAATATTAAACTTTAAAGAAGGTAGGTTGTTGATGTTTGCTTGCTATTCTCTGTTTGAACTTGCCAATGACATAATCCTTACTGCACAAACAGTGTGTGCTGAGGTATGCAATTACAAATTTTGTTATCAGGCCAGACAGCCTATCACAATGTTCAGAACAAATGTTTTGAGAGGACATACTTTTCTTGGTTCTACATATTCCATAGAACATAAAAATACATATACATACTGTTGGAATACCTTATTTAAGAACCTAGGCTTATTATGGATACGTACCCCTGCATACATTTCTGTTGAGCGCAAAATACATTCCAGGAGGTATGTTTTTTTTTCTTTCAGTTTTTGTTTTCACAAATCCACCAGAGGCTGCTCTGTATGTTTTTTCAGATCTTAATTTTCTCTAGCGAGTGCCATTCGCACCCGCTCTTTCTGCCTAAACTTAACCGATAGCGTTTTCAAAAGTACCAATTGACCTGCCCACCACCTTCCCTAAACCCAACTGACAGCTTTTTTAAAAGCAATGCAGGTTTTCAGAACCACATTTTCAGATCTTACCCATGTTCTCACCCTGTTATTTACTTGTTTATTTTATTTGTTGGCTTTTGTTTTTGTTTTACCTGCTTTGTAGAACCGTTCTTTGCCAAACCCAAACCCTATCATTGTGGTCAACTGATAACAGTGGAAAAGCCACCCATAAAAAGATAAGGGGTCAGCTGTGAGTAAGGGTGTCACGATTTCGATTTTAAATCGAAGTTGATCAAAATTTATGCTCAATTTCGATTATCGAATCAAAAAAATAGAATCGTCAATGCTGCCACGCCCCCATGTCACGTCAGCTTGGCTTGCCAAGCGGGAAAAAAACACGCTTGTTGAAGTGCTTGTTAAACGACAGACACAGGAGACTCGTCGACAGAGCTTAAACCCTCTCCTCTTTCAATGAAGTCGCCGGTGTGGAAGCATTTTGGATTTCCAGTGAGTTATGTTGACAACGTTCGTGTTGTCGACAAAAAAAAACACAGTTTTGCAAGCTCTGCTATGTACGTATTAGGGTTTGTCCGATAGACAACACCGGCATCGCGATCCTCCGCCCCGCCCCCGTTGCAAATCCGCTCGTGAAAAGTACACACTCAGGCCCTGTTTACACGAATATCTCTTTGTTTTTAAATGGCATTTTAGAACGACAACGATTTGACATCCACAGTGGCGTGTAGCTTTTCAGAGCAGCCCTCTGACAGGTGGTAATTATGTGTGTAACTTGCCTTTATTCATTTACTGTATGATATGTTTATGGGTAAAACAAAGACCATGCAGGTCAGGTAGTTTAAACGGTAGGCTACAAATAATTAATTCGTTATTAATTAATTAATTATTCATAATTGAAAATCAAATCGAACCGTGTCTTTAGAATTGAAAATGTAATCGAATCGAGGATTTGGAGGATCGTGACACCCTTAGCTGTGAGTGCAAAAAGGAACAGAAGCCAGTGACGGTGTTATACCACCCCATAGCATTCATTTTAAAGATGAAATGTAGTCAGACATACCTCTGGCTACATAATTTGCACTCTCCAGAAATGTAGATGGGGTATGTATTCACAATGAGCCTGTGTTGTAATTAAATGACTGCTATAAGGATATGAAGACACTTTCAACCAGCATAACAAAAACTGTTTCTTAAGACAATCACCTGTTGCACCTTTAACTAAAATCACACACAGACACATCTTCAAATATGTCTATGTCATTTCTTTGTCTCAAGATAACACACCAGTAATGTGCTTTTCTGAGGTATTTTTAAAAAGCTGCTTAAATATCTTAGTTTAACTTAGGCCTAGGACTTGCTCAAACTAAGCCCTGAGTGTCAAACTGGGCCATAAATAATAATTTTAATAGTTTTACTACTGGTTCAGTGATTCTTGTGTACATGCGGGCTTCCAGTTGAATACCTGGGAGGCTATGTATTTCTCCATAGTGTGGTCCAATCTGGGTTGAGTGATCATGGGACCGCTGGATACACTCTCCTCTGGTGGGATCTCACTCAGTAAGGGCTTCCCTTTGAAATTCTTCACCACACACACCACCTAAAACCAGAACACCCGTAGGGAAAACAAAAAAGAAAGACAGGGAAAAAGAGAAGTTTTACACCTCTGAAAGGCTTTTTTGTATCTCACATACACGTGTATTGCTTTTCTCGGCTGTAAATGATGATTTATGTAAGTCTCGAAAGGGCAAAAACGCTCGCATGACTTGCTGCCCGAGGTAAAAAAGGCTCTGTGCTCTTTCAGGAGGGAGGAAACATGCGAGTCCATGTCCTGAAGGAGATTCATCCATTATCAGGCTGAAATGAGCACTCTCAATGAGACACTACAGGCAATGCTAGACTGCGGTGGAGCACAAGGGAGGGTTTCAGCGAAGGACATCTCAGGGCATTTTCTACTCCCTGAGCTCTAAGTTGAACTAAACAGATGGAGGAATTAATTTTCTGCACCATGTGTACTGCCTTTACTATTTTCTAACCCTTTAACAGCAGAGTTCAACAATAAAGATGACCCTGGGATAGTCTGAGAGGTTGGGGAATGTGCTGTATTGTTATTAGCCAAGATTTCATTGTAACGTGAAGCAAATCTTTTTAGCAATTTAGAAGCTCCAAAATATATATAAATAAATAAATAAATAAGTATAAAATAATTTTAAAAAGTTTATTTCATTTTCTATTTAAAGGTTGACTTTTCTCTGCAGGCACACAACGTTGTAAGACATTAATTATAGTTTAGAGTTAGGTTTTGATGTCAGGTGACTAAAATGTAATGTATAATCAGCGTCTAAGGACAATGTTATTTTGACGTACATTAATGACGTCAAACTGTGTTGATATTTGGTTGACTTCAGGTTGTGTTGGAAAGTGATCAAAATCCAGCGTCGAGTCAACATCTTAAACCAACGTCACATTGATGTCAAATATTGACATTTATTCTTCAGGTATGGCAACCAAAATCCAATGTCTGATAGATGTCATAGTGGTAACATCCACACAACGTCAAGCTGTAACATCATTAGATATTGATATCTGGTTGATTTGAGGTTGGACGTTGGACCTTGATGTTGGCCTGCTGGGTTCTTTAGTTACATCGTGTACGAAGAGGGATGAAAATAAGGCTAGGTCGATATGGCAAGGGACTATACTCTCATTCTGGTGAAACTCTCTTGAAAATTTTGAGGGAGTTTCTAATGGTCTAATTAGTTTCAATGATTTACGCTAAGCTACAGTAAACTAAGCTAAAAGTCCTGCCGCCATGTCTGGAGATCAGTTGAATTGATCTACAAAGGTAAAACTCAACTGTTTAACTCTAGAACAGTGATCCCTAACCCTCGGGCCGCAGACCTGTTGCGCGTGGATCAATTTGTACCAGGCCGCACAAGAAATCATTACTTATTCTGTTTTATTTTTTTATCTGAGACTAAATGATCCTTTATTTAGAAAAATCTTTTATTTTGAAAAATCACCGTATTCTCTGTTATCTTTAGCTCTGTCACCTGAGACCCAAAATTTAACCTACAAGCTAGCAAAATTGGTAGTTTGTCAACAAAGCATGTCTGTGCAAATGATGGTGTCCTTATGGGGCTTTTTACATTTCACATCTTTTTCACAGACAAGTTTATTATTTCCAATGGAGGCCCACAGCTTGAATGCGCATATTGAAAGTGACGATCTCAAGTGGCACACTCAGTTGAAAGCAACT
Organism: Danio rerio; assembly: GCF_052040795.2. Taxonomy (NCBI): domain Eukaryota; kingdom Metazoa; phylum Chordata; class Actinopteri; order Cypriniformes; family Danionidae; genus Danio; species Danio rerio. The sequence continues at coordinate 23,623,948 of NC_141022.1, forward strand.
CAACTTTTCCGAATACATCGAGTCACATGACAAAAACTGACCGATCAGCTTCATTCATTCATTCATTAATTCATTTTCTTTTAGGCTTAGTCCCTTTATTAATCCGGGGTCTCACAGCGGAATGAACCGCCAACTTATCCAGCACATTTTTACACAGCGGATGCCCTACCAGTCGCAACTCATCTTTGGGAAACATCCACATTCACACACACACACTCATACACTATGGACAATTTAGCCAATTCACCTGTACCGCATGTCTTTGGACTGTGGGGGAAACCAGAGCACCCGGAGGAAACCCACACGAACAAAGGGAGAACATGCAAACTCCACACAGAAAAGCCAACTGACCCAGCCGAAGCTCAAACCAGCAACCTTCTTACTGCACCAATTCGTCGCTAAATCAGCTTTATATTTTGCTTGAATTATACACATTTCGGTAGAGACTAGTTATATCAGCCAAACAGAGAACAGCCAAACACTGCAATGCTTTTTAATTTTCCCCATATATAAAACTTGTATCAGGGTTACAGCAATGTTTTGTCAACTTGTTATCCTCTGAGAAAAAGATCCATGGTGATAAAAAGGTCAGGGCTGCTCTGAGCAGTGTTTCTCAACCATGTTCTTGGAGGACCACCAACACTACATGCTTTGGTTGTCTCCTTTGTCTGCAACACCCATTAGAGGTCTTTCAGTCTTTGCTAATGAGCTGATTGTCTGAATCAGGTGTGTTTGTTAAGGAGACATAGAAAATGTGGGTTTAGAAACACTGCTATAGAGGACTTCTAAAATGATCAAAGTTCTGAAAATATATTTTTTCAAGTCCCCATGAACACAGTTCTCAGAGAAACGGAATATTAAATAAGCAAACAGTGGGCATGGCTTGCTTTTTCTACCATGGCTTGTTTTTTTCTAGGCATATCAGGGAAAAATCGGGAAAGGGGTTTTAGAAGAGTTTTTACAACCTAACAGACTCTTCCTACCTACTATTTCTGTTTGTTGTCATAACTGACATTAAGTATGTTGGCCACACCCATTACCTCAAAATCACGTAATCTAATCATTTAACTGAAAACAAACAGGAAATGCATTTTCAGATTTCAATTAAACATTACAAGGACAAACTATGTTTTTTTTTTCCTTACTGGTATGCACAGATAAAATGTTCACAACAAAATTGGCAATGTGAGCTTACAAAATCATATGGTTAGTTTAGATTTTTTAGGAACTTTAAGCACAAAATAGGTTGCCCTGAACTGGCTTCTTTCTGATGATGTGATGCTTTAATAGATTTGATGTGACCATGACTCTGATGTCTGTCTTCACCTTCTCCCTGCACTCCCTCCCCCAACCCACCCTAACAGCGGAAATAGGTCATGCATATCTCATACAGTACGAGTACAGAACCACAGAAAATAAAACATCCACGCTTCCACAAACTCACATTGCCGTTGTGCAAACACGCATGAGCTGATGTGCGACATTTCTCTAAAGCTCACAATGAGTTTTCACCTTTCACTCTTCACACAAGTGTGCCCGACACAGTACAAACTGTTGTGTTTTGTTGCAGAGGAAGCACACATGTGTCTACCCTGTGGCCTGACCTAATTACCTAACCATATGCCACATTTATTTTTCAGTGCAAAACATTCAGTAGAGATCAAATTAAGAGAAGGATTCAGAAGCATTTAAAAAATTTTTTTCAGATTATAAGTGTTTAACTAAATAATCAAGGAGCTTCAATGACACCATCAAAACTAGAGAACACCCATGGCTGTACATAGCTTAGAAATAATTCATCTACAATTTCTAAAGGTTATATCCTTCATAAATGTGTAGGAGGTGCACAGGCTTTGAATGACTTCTGGACATCTGGACATTGCTAGTGTATCACACACATCACTAGACTCTGTTTGCACTTCTGTGATCTTGATCTGCTCTTCTTCAGTCCCTTCCACAGTTGACTGACTGTACTGGATGTCTTGGGTAATTTGTATATAGGGGCGGACTCAGTGATTTAGGTGCCCTAAGCAGTTTTAGGTATGGGGCCCCAGCATTGAAACTCAAAACATACTCTATTTCTATACTGTAAATATTTTTTTCTCTGTAGATTAATTTTGTATTTTTTTGTAAATAAACTGCGATGTTAAAATATATATTTTAAGTCGAACCTTTTATTTTCTTAAAGCAAAATTAAATACAATAAATTCACTAATAAAAAAATAAGTTCATAAACTAACTATGTATGTAATGTGGAAGTGATGCTGGACAAGGGAGTGCAGATCCAAACGCAGGGTTTATTATACAGAGATGGTAGGGCAAGCAATGGTCAACAGGGGAAAACAGATGTATAAAGGAAATCCTGAGTCGTGGTCGATAAATAGGCAGATGGTCAAAAAGGCAGGCAGCAGACAGGAATAAACAGACAAGACAAGGCGAGGGTCTAAAACAGGGGTGTCCAATCCTGTTCATGGAGATCTACCTTTCTGCAGATTTCAGTTGCAACCCTTATCAAACACACCTGCAACCGCTTGATCACTGATTATCATAACAATGTACAGTTAATTAGCCATATTTGTGATTAGATTTTAATATTTGCATGTGCAGCACAAAATAAATGTTCCACTAGTGATTGGGGTCCCTGGTTTTAAAAAACTTAATGATTATAGAAAGATTTTAGACAATATGATAGAAAATGTATAAAAGAACTAAATGATTAATATATGCTTCTTAGCATTGGTCGGGGGCCCATAATTCCCTGGGGCCCAAAGCTGCTGCTTACTTTGATTCCTGGTTAAGTCCAACCCTGTTTGTATATTAAACTAGTACATTTTTGATGACTTAGTTTCCTGAGCATTCCTTGCAAACAATCCTGCTAATAATTGTGTTGCTTTGAATTTTCCAGAGATTTTCAGCCAGATTTTAATCTCAGCTTTAGCCATTTTGTTTTTTAAACTGCATGTTACGGAAAGAGATTCTGATAAACATTTGCATTGACTCTGCCATAACAAGAGACCTAAGTCTTGCAGAAAACATCCTCAAACACTGTAACTAACCTCCTCCATTGTATAAACTATATTGGTTGCTATCTCTCTCTCTCTCTCTCTCTCTCTCTCTCTCTCTCTCTCTCTCTCTCTCTCTCTCTCTCTCTCTCTCTATATATATATATATATATATATATATATATATATATATATATATATATATATATATATATATATATATATATATATATTTATTAGTATTTATTCAGTCTGTCTGATAATGATGATCATGATGTTTGTAAAAAAAATGAATTAAACTTGCTTTCGTCACTAAACTGGATAATTATACCAGTTCTCGGTCCACAAAGGTTAGTTTTGCCATTTGATTCTGCTAATGAAGTTTGTTTCCTTTCAGCTTAAATTCTCTTAAACATTAAGATGTTATTTTGGTGTCCAATAATGACGTCAAACTATTTAGATATTTGGTTGATTTTCGATTGTGTTGGAAAGTGATCGAAATCCAGTGTCGAGTCAACACCTTAAACCAACATCATATTTACGTAAAATACTGACATTTATTCTTCAGGTATGGCAACCAAAATCCAATGTCTGATAGATTTCATAGTGGTAACATCCACACAACTTCAGGGTGTAACATCATTAAAGGTTGATATCTGGTTGATTTGAGGTTGGAGGTTGGATATTGACGTGGGCCTGACGTTGATTTCAGAAGTCAATTTGATTTCTAACAAAATGCGTTGTCCCACCGATGTTGGGGTACAACGACTATCTGAGGTCATATTGACATCCTGTGCCTGCTGGGTTCTTTAGTTACATCGTGTATGAAGAGTGATGATAATAAGGCTAATGATTTGATTCTTCTAATGGAGTTTTTCAGCTTTCAGCTTAAATTCTCTTAAACATTAAGACAGAGTATGTTGAGATCCTTACTCTGTTCAGAGCTGAACTAGTGAGCAATTCCTGCTGCAGCTGATTGACCATTGTAACTGTCCACTTTATGCTCTCGTCTATTTTTTTTAATTTTTTTTGTAAAAAACAGACATTTTAGGGGATTTGAATGAGAAAGTGACATTCTGAGTATTCAATAGACTTTAAATCAAAGATTTGGAATAACCAATCTCTCTTGCAACATGATGTCAGAGAGTTTCATTGACTCTTCAGCTTACAAAGTCAGTGAAAACTGTAAGTTTCAGCTGCCGGTTAACCCTTTTTTTTACTATATGTTAACATGTACTGTTGAAGTCAGAATTATTAAACCCCCTAAATTATTAGCCCCCTGTTTATTTTTTCCCCAATTTCTGTTTAAACGGAGAGAAGATTGTTTAACACATTTCTAAACATAATAGTTTTAATAACTCATCTCTCATAACTGATTTATTTTATATTTGCCATAATGGCAGTAAATAATGTTTGACTAGATATTTTTCAAGACATTTCTATACAGCTTAAAGTGACATTTAAAAAATTAACTAGGTTAATAAGGTTAATTAGGCAGGTTAGGGTAATTAGGCAAGTTATTGTATAACAGTGGTTTGTTTTGTAGACTATTGAAAAAATATTGCTTAAAGGGGCTAATATTTTTGACTTTAAATGTTTTTTTTTTTAATTAAAAACTGTTTTTATTCTAGGCAAAATAAAACAAATAAGACTTTCTGCAGAAGAAAAACATATTATCACACATACTGTAAAAATTTCCTCTCTCTGTTGAACATAATTTGGGAGATGTTTAAAAAAAAAACTAAATTTAAAGGGGGTTTAATAATTCTGATTTCAACTGTACATGTTACATGTATGTTATACTTTAAATACTTTGTGAGTTTTTTTTTCTTTTTTTTTTGTAAATGCATTTATTTAAAATTTCCATAGTGACAAGTCGGTTTTATCACATAACACAGCCCTGATGATTCAAGCACATTTTGTTTTTTATATTCTTTTCTGTAAAAATTGACAATCATCCTAATTATATGTGAAATATCTGATTTTCTGATTGTCAAATACAGTGCTCAACATCATTGAGTACACCCCATTTTGAAAATGAATATTTTTGTCCATTTCTCAGTGAATGTAGGCAATGTATTTTGGTGCATTTAAACAAAAAAAAAAAAAGATATATTAAACAGATATATTTATTGATAATAATTAAATAATTAAATAACAGGAAAATAATACATTTAAATTCATGAACTAAATTTTGTACAACTATTTTTTTTTTTTGCTTCTCTTGATTTTGATTTTTCTCCTTTTAAAAATTGTATTTAATATTTTTCTATAACATATAAATTTAGTTGGTCTAGTTTTTGGACCGTTGTCATAGGTTATTTTGTTAGATAAGTTCCAGATTTAGCTCAGGGGGTCATTTAGTGATTTCCAAAAATTTTATATGCTGTATGTTATTAAACTTAGTATTTTTTAGTTACATAAAATAACAACATGCAAATAAAAAAGTCATCAGCCTTTCAAATATTTTTTGTGACCTCTGAGCTTATTACACTAGATTAATAGTGTTAGTTGCAACAGATTTATTATATGGCACAATGCTAAACTATGACACCTTTATGGCACTCACATACATTAAAAATAAAGGCCAAGACTGAACATAGAGGGCGCTCTCTAAGTGGTGGTTTCCAAAATTAAAACAATTAAAAATATTCTTGTGATGCAAATATTGTGCTCATCATTCACATTAAGTGAGGTTAATATTAAATTAAACAAATTAATAATTACTATCAAAAATCGTATGGTTTGTTGCCCTTTTTTGTGTTGTCAATAAGTGTGCCTATGTTGTTCCTATTGGTGTTTGTGCATCAGTGCAATGTGTGCATGTTTATAACCACCTCAGAAAATAGCAGGGGTCGCGAGTGACTGAATTGTTATTTTGGGGGTCCGAGCTGAAAAGTTTAGGAAGCCCTGAGATAGTAAAGAGATCAGAGCTTCTGGCTTTACAACATGGTAAAGATCAACTTCTGAAATACATCAAAGTAAGTGGCTGTTTAACTGTGAGAACAATAAAAGTTCTAGTAATCTAAACAGTCTGTATTTTATGTGGATAAATTTAGCCAGCCAGCAGTAGTGTGTTTTATAACCATAATTATAATGTTTCTGTAAGTACTTAGCTGTATTCAGATGTCTAAAGCCTTAAATAAACTTAATTTGTTTGAAAACACTGATGAACTGATTTTTGACAAGAGGACGTGTGATTCTCTGTCTCAGTGCCACAAGTTGTGAGAAGTAAGATTTGAATTTAGCACCAAATCAAATGACATATTGAATGTTCTAATCACACTGGTGTGATTGAATTTTCCAGTAACCAGCCAAGACTAATCACACCAGTATTATGGTATCAAAGGATTCAGTAGGGTTTGTCAGATAATTGAGAAAATTACCATTACAGTAGTTTGCAGTGTGTGTGGTTGGTATGCAAATAAGTCTGCATCTGTGGTTTGCTGCATCTTCTAAATTAATTTGGCTTAAACGTGACTAGGGGCTGCAGAGACTTCTAAATTCACTATAAAATGCTAAATATTTGTTTAGAGTAAGGCATTTTCAAGTCTATGGGGTATTTAAAAAGAAATGAAACTCATATTTTTCCTAAAGCACTACTAAATTATTCAGTTTAATAATGTTTGTTGTTTAAAATTCACCCAAATCAGGTGTTTTCAAACTTTTTGATCCCCACTACTCCAGCACTGCTGAGACAATTTCAGCTTGATACAAAGTTACATAAGAGCAGATGAAATGCAAAATGAAATGAAGCATTCACTTTAATCGTTCCCCCAACAAATTATTTTAATCAGTTGTTATTTTAGTGTCACATTCATATTTTGACTTCACAGGCACTTAGTTTTGTGCACATCATGTTATATAACCTTTATACAACTTAGTCTCAATGTTTTATTAATCACACGCATAAAAACAGCAAAACAGAACAGCATTGGCTCTGTATTTTACATTACCCATATTATATAAGTTTATCCATTATGTAAAAGTTAGTAAGGTTCTCTTTTTATCAGTAATGATGTGTGAAAAAAAAAATGAAAGTGACTTTCTTTTATAATAGGCTGTGTATTAAAGGTAATATGTTTTAAGTAATGTTCTGTTTATAGCACAAGCCAATTGTGGAGGTTTATGGCCTTAACATATTGCTAGTATTAATTATTAAGTTATTAATTAATTATTAATTAAAGAACCATGGTATTAATATTGTTTTACCTGCTTGATTTAATTTATTTTTTATTAAATTACATTTTTGATTTAACTAAATTTTAAATGTAATTCAAATTTTAATTTAGTTATTTTTTGTTTTGTTTTTTATTTTATACAATTAATTAATTAATTAATTAATTAATTAATTAATTAATTAATTAATTAATTAATTAATTAATTAATTAATTAATTAATTAATTTTCTTTTCAGCTTAGTCCCTTTATAAATCAACCCAACACTGGAAAACACCCATACACTGTCATTCACACACACTATTAGCTTATTCAATTCACCCAGAGCTGATGACACAGTGGCGCAGTCAGTAATGCTGTCGCCTCACAGCAAGAAAGTCGCTGGTTCAAGACTCGGCTGGGTCAGTTGGCATTTCTGTGTGGAGTTTGCATGTTCTCCCTGCGTCAGTGTGGTTTTCCTCTGGGTGCTTCGGTTTCCCCCACAGTCCAAAGACATGTGGTACAGGTGAATTGGGTGGGCTAAATTGTCCGTGGTTTATGAGTGTGAATGAGTGTGTATGGCGAACCAGTGACCTTCTTGCTGTGAGGCAATCATGCTACCCACTGCGCCACCGTGACGACACTTAATTTATTCAATTTAATTTATTTTTAATTCTCTAAAACTGTCCAAATGTCGAATGCCATTGACTTGCATTTTATAAATCACAAAAATTAAATCTTCATGAATGTTCTGGTAAAGAAAAGGTTAGATACATCTGTAGTCTAGATAGAGAGATGAGGAAAATAACAACAAAATTAAAACATATTTGAACTCTCTTTAAGCAGCACAACGTTGTCCAACACTACTACTAATAACAAATGTTTCATAAGTAACATCATCACAGGAATAAATATACTAAATAAAAGGTAAGCTTATAGTTATACTATAGTATTGGCCAGTGGTTCTAAAACTTTTCAGTCCGCGACCCCAAAACAATAATTCCAGTGACTTGCCACCCCTTCTATCCTTGGAAGTGGTTGTAAAAATACAAACATTGCAACAGCACACAACCCCAAGGGTGTCCCGAGTCAACCCCCACTTTGGGAACCACTGGTATAGGCAGACTATACTACCCAGCAGGCACACAACATCATAAGATGTTAATATTAGGTTAGATTTAGGACATGACGTCAGGTAATCAAAATTCGAAGTCTAGCCAGCGTCTAAGGACAATGTAATTTTGACATCTAATAACAACGTCAAATTACATTGATGTTAAGTTTAGGTTGCGTTGAAAAGTGATCAAAATCCAATCTGATAGATATCATAGTGGTGATGTCGACACAATGTCAAGATGTAACATGATTAGACGTTGATATTTGGTTGATTTTAAGTTGGACGTTAGACAGTGACACCAGCCTGATGTTGGGTTCTGACGTCAAACCGATTTTCATATCCTAACAAAATCCAATGTCCCCACAACATTGGGGTACAACATCAATATGACATCATGTTGATGTCCTGTGCCCGCAGGGTATACTATTATATATTATATCACATAAGAATAGCACATAATCTATATCCATACAACTGAACATAATATAGTTATAGATATAACATCTTCACAATATAATTATGGACAAAAAGCACATTAGAATTTCCTGATACTATTAAGTAAATATCAAATGAATCAACAATAATGCACTTAAAATCGAACTGAATTTGTATCTCTATTATCAGTGTGTGTGATCTCACCATAAAGACAGCAATGGCTCCTCCGATGATGAAGCCAGCGATGACATCAGCCCAGTGGTTTCGATACTCCACCACTCGATTAATCCCAGTTAGGAAGGCCAGACACATGAGCCCCAGAGAGAGCACCGGCTTGGCCAGCCGTGTCCCTTTGGCCTTCACCGAGCAAGTGATGTACATCTGAGGAACAAAACAGAGCACTCTGTAATACATCTTCATCCTAACCTCTGTGTAAACGCTTTTCATAGTTCATTCATTCCCTGCTCACGTGTGGACATTATTTGACTGGATTCACAGGCTTCATTTTAAGAGGCTTTCACAATAATATACTGCACATTAACATACACTAATTACTGTATGTGGACCTTTGAATGTGTCTGATACTGCTGACATTCAGGTATGTTGCGAATGAAATACATTTTCGTGGTTCAGTTACATGGTTTAATTTATCCAAGACACTGGCATTGACTGGAAGGGTGGCATTTGAGGACTATAGTCTGGTGGTATTTGTCCTGAATAAAGCCTTAGGGGAATAAGGGAAAGCGGATGACGGTGGGTTGGTGGTAGGGTGTCTGGCTCTGTGATTTTACTGTGATGATTTGATCAAGTACAAATCTTAATGTCTTGAGCAGGAAACACCAGGGGCTTTCAGACTGATTGGACAAGCTTCCTTTGAACTGTTCTCCAGTGAAAGCTAACATCTAAAATATTCAGTGGACTTGGTGACATTTAAATATAATTATTATTGGTATAATGCTGATATAATGATGTTATGTATTTTTGTATAAATAAAATGTAAATACAACACTAATTTTTAATTTTGCTGCCCCTGAAGTTTCACAAAATGTGAATAATGCATGTGTGAATAATAGATATTTAAATTTGTTAAAGATTTAGGGTGAGATTTAAGACTAAATATTTAAGGTCAGCAAGAATGAATTTTTCTGTTGTGGCATTTATTGATGTGAAACTCCTTTTTGGAATTTGGTTTTGTCCATTATAGTTTCATTATATGGCTGTGGTTTGCTATTGGTTATTGTGCTACTCTCAGATCAGTAAATGTCATCATGAATAAATCAGAAAATTAAAAAATGAAAGAAAGAAAGACCCTTTCTTTTATTGTTGTTGACTTAAATAGTATAATTGCATTTCTTATAAAGATTAAGTTTTAAATGAGTAATTCTATCATTATTTACTTTGAGGGGTTAAAAGCAGAGAACCAATTTAGAGTATAGGTGAAGGTTTGCTTCACTCACTTACGCTATTGATTACTTTAGAGCTCTTTAAGGTAAGGTATGTAATTCTGTACTTCTGTTGTCATCTAGGGGAATTACAAAAATAAATAAAATATTGTGAGATACATATTCTTAAGATTACTCTAAATAAATATATTTTAGAATAGTTTACTTTTTTTTATGGGGCATGACAGTAAAGATCTAACATTAAAATTTTGATTTAGCTTACCTGTGAAGAAACTGTTTATCCTTGTTTTCTCTCTAAGTATACTCTTCTGTAAGTGAATCTAATTTTTCAGATCTTTTTGTTGTTGTTTAAAGGTGCAGTAGGTGATCAGCCAGATTGCTAACCATTAGCATAATAGCTTTAAAAAGCACAATCCCTCCTGCCCTCAAAAGCCCCGCCTCTTGAAATCATAAAAGCGCACGTTAAGGCCTGATACCAATTCTATTTTTGTACCCCTACCCCTTCCCCTTGGCCCTTAAAACCGAGTACGAAGGGGAAGGACTTTAAAATTTGCCCCAAAGAATTGGGACAGCAATACAGCACCTGCAAGCGTCATCATATGTCATCATGATCTCTTGCTTCATATGAGATCAGACTATCATAACTGCTGTAGTTATTTCAGTTGTGCTTTTTTGTTATTTATCTTCAGAACATCACTAAAGGCATATATTATGTTATCACAATGATCTAATGTGGCAATAAGATCATAACTACTGCGCATTAACACATTCATTTACATAAACACACAAAAAACTAAATTAACATTATAGTAGACACTGTAAAAAGGTCATTCCCAGCCAATAGACATTACTGACAGAGTGTCATCGAGTGTCAGAATGTTGTGGAACTGCTATACAGGAGTTATGATTATGGATTTTAGGACGCGAAATTTAGCCGTTTTTAATTTAGCGTTTTTTTTTTTTTAAATAGGCCTATAAACTACTGTTTATAGCAATGAGTGTGTTACAAGAATTTATATCATAAAATATTCAAAAACACGTATGTGAGAATGTAGTTTGTGCTGTTTGTGGACTACAGCTCAGCATTCAACACCATAGTCACTGCCAAGCTGGTGGTGAAGCTCCAGGCTCTGGGTCTACACAGCTCTCTGTGCAACTGGATCCTGGACTTCCTGTCAAGCAGACGCCAGGTGGTCAGAATGAACAACATTAACTCATCCACACTGATCCTCAACACTAGTGCTCCACAGGGCTGTGTTCTCAGCCCACTGCTGTACTCCCTGTACACACATGACTGTACAGCCAAACACAGCTCCAATGTCATCGTTAAATTTGCTGATGACACAACGATGGTGGGCCTAATCACAGATAATGATGAGACGGCCTACAGAGAGGAGGTGCACACTTTGACGCAGTGGTGTGAGGAAAACCACCTCTCACTCAACATCAGCGAAACCAAGGAGCGGGTTGGTGGATTTCATGAGAGAGAAGAGAGAACACACCCCAATCACCATCAACGAGATGCCAGTGGAGAGAGTCAGTACTTTCAAGTTTCTTAGAGTCCATATCGCTGAGGATTTGACATGGACTGTTCACACAGACGCAGTGCTGAGGAAGGCACAGCAACGCCTCTTCTTCCTCAGGCGTCTCAGGAGGTTTGGAATGAGCCCCCGCATCCTCCGCTCGTTCTACACTTGCACTGTGGAGAGCATCCAGTCTGGCTGTATCACCACCTGGTATGGAAACAGCACCAGCAGCAATCGCAAAGGCCTACATAGGATTGTTCGAACCGCTGGACGCGTAGTAGGAGATGAGCTTCCCTCCCTCCAGGACATCTACACCAGGCGGTACATGAGAAAAGCCAAGAGAATCATCAACGACTCCAGCCAACCAAGCCATAGACTTTTCTCACTGCTACCCTCAGGCAGACGGTTCCGCAGCATCCGGTCACGCACCAGTTGATGGAAGGAAAGCTTCTTCCCTCAGACGATCAGGCTGATAAACACTTAACACACCCCACACTCACACCCTCACTGCACACCATCAATATGTAGCATGCACTGCACTTTAACCAACCCATACTTAAAACAATACTGCCTACAACTATGTGGACACCTATTAATTTTACATATCACTGTCAACATTGCCAATTTTACATTGTCCTGTTTTTTTTTTTAGGAGTATGCTGTTGTATGTCATTGTAATTTTTACTGTCTGTATGTTGGACTGTCTGGAGCCAGCACCTAAGCTTTTCACTTATCACAGCACACGTGCTGCTGATGATGTGATGATAAAAGTGATTTGATTTGATAATCATGTCAAAAAAATAACGTTTTTTTTATCTAATAATTCCAGCCAGCTTTTAGTGAAGTTGCAATATTGTCAAATACTGTCAGATACATGCAGATAGATGCAGACACAAATACATGCAGCACCATTCAAATATTTTGCTCATCTACAACTATTGACAGCAGATCACTCAATGACAAAGAGAGGGAGATTTGCAGTTGCGATATCTCTTCTACTCCATTCATTTAACTGAAGAAATGTAATGCTAAGACAGTTACACTTCCTCTGTTCTGGAATACATCAACACCACCATAGACAGTGTTACAACCCAAAAACATATCACTACATATCCGAATTAGAAGCCATATATGAACAAGGAGGTACGCCTCCTACTGAAGGCACGCAACACTGCCTTCAGATCAGGGGATACACAGGCCTACAGCACTTCCAGGGCTAATCTGAAGGGGGACATCAAAAAGGCCAAGCACTGTTACAAGCTAAAGCTAGAGGAGCACTTTTCCAACTTTGATCCCCGGCGCATGTGGCAGGGCATCCAGGCTATCAGCAACTACAAACCCAGCCAGTCCACACACAGCCACAAACGTCTCCTTCCTGATTGAGCTAAATGACTTTTATGCCTGCTTTGAAAGAGACAATAAAGAACCCTAAACCAGGATCACTTCCTCAACTGACCACTCACCTATCACACTCACCCCCTCTACACCGCATTGAGTCGAATCAAAGTGCCTAAGGCTGCTGGACCAGACGGTATTCCTGGAGGCTTTCTCAAAGCTTGTGGTGAACAGCTCGCTGGGGTATTTTCAACCTGTCGCTTAACCTAGCAGCTGTGCCAACATGCTTTAAAACCACCTCTATTGTGCCAGTGCCGAAACACTCCAGCCCAACATGCCTGAATGACTACCGCCCTGTAGCACCCACACCCATCATTATAAAGTGCTTTGAGCGGTTGGTCCTGGCACATCTAAAAGACTCTCTGCCATCCACACAAAACCAACATCAATTTGCCTACCGTGGCTACAGGAGCACAGAAGATGCAGTCTCCATAGCACTGCACTCTGTACTCACACACCAGGACAATAAAATAACTTATGCACGAATGCTGTTTGTTGAGTTCAGCTCAGCATTCAACACTGTCATACCCTCCACGTTAATGATCAAACTTAGAGACCTGGATATCCACACATCACTATGCAACTGGGTTATGGACTTTCTGAATAACAGACCTCAGAATGTTTGATCAGGCCACATCTGCTCCCCACCGTCGCACTCAACACTAGTGTACCGCAGGGCTGTGTGCTGAGCCCCTTACTCAACTCCCTTTTTACCATCGACTGTAGGCCTGTGAACAGATCCAACACCATCATCAAATTTGCAGATGACTCCACAGTGATTGGTCTAATCAGCAACAATGATGAGACTGCCTACAGGGAGGAGATTGAGCATCTGGTCACTTGGTGCACTGACAATAATCTGCTCCTTAACACCAACAAGACCAAGGAGCTCATTGTGGACTTCAGGAAGGGACGAACAGGCTCATATGATCCCATCCACATCAATGGGATGGTCGTTGAGCCTGTCTCATCCTTCAAGTTCCTGGGGAAGCTGGAAGCCCCAACCGCTCCGCTCATGTCACAGCAACTCCATACCTCCCTTACCACCCGCATCCTCAGTTATGTCAGCGACATCTCCCTTACCATCCGCGTCCTCAGATATATCCGCGCATAGACGACAGAATAGAGGTCCGCGACACCGCACATCCTCAGTTATATCCGCGCATAGGGCGGCAGAATAGAGAGTGCGGTGTCCGCGACACCTCCCTCCCTCAGCACCCGCGCGTCCTCAGTTATATCCGCGCATAGGGCAGCAAGAAAAGAGGTCCGCGACACCTCACTTCATTTTCATAACCAGTCACTTTCGTTTTCACATTGGGGTTGAGGGCGGCGTGATCGTCCTCTGACTAGAGCGGCAGTTCAGCCTGCTCCAGCCCTGTGTGTGACACAAGCGCATTACGCTCCCACACATCATTTGTGGCTTACCTAAGAGAATGGCTGCTAGTAGGCTATGCATAGGCCTAATATATATGGGTGCGCACGTGCGTCTTCGGACCTGTCAGATGTGGCGCGCACACTCTCATTCCCATAAACCTGAGAGGATCTGTGTGAAACTCCACTGTGCACGATTCAGAGAGCAGAAACGTGTAGAGACACAAATCATGTCTTTGTGTAAATAAGATATTGGCTTGTTTATTAAAAGAAGTTGTGATATGGCCCTGTATATAAAATATACATAACTTGACTTTAAGGGGGGCGGGGAAAGCCATTGGGAGGGCGGGGTATATAATGGTAGGGGAAACACTGAATATCTATAATTTTTTCAGTTGTATAGTTAGCAAGCAAAACTTGCTAAAAGCATACAAGGATCGCTGGTATTACTCTCTTGACTACAGTATGTTTCAAGAGTTCACACTTAGATAATGCTCGACTGTGAGTGATAGCAGGTTTGGCATGCTGTCCCGGGAGAGAACCCTAAGCTCGGAGATAGATGAGCCTATGTTTCCAGCCTGGTCAATGAGCATTAGGAGGGATACGAGATCATGTATTTCTCGAGAACTCCCAGTTCTATACTTTGGCTAGTATGGTGGTTCTGACTGATTCAGTATGTATGCATTAAGTGCTTGTGACTGTTTTTTTAATTCCCTTAATTTGTTTTTAGACTGTGGGTACAAGCCGGAGTACCCGGGGAAAACCCACACGAAGACGGGGAGAACATGCAAACTCCATGCAGAGAGTGCCGACTGGCTCAATTAGAACCTGAACTTTTGGCCATTCCATTGCGACACCACGTCCTCCTCTCGAAACTAAGCCATACTTACATGCTATTTTAGACCTAATATATAGAGTAGCATGGTAAACAATATAGGGAGGCCGTCACAGACTCTCATTACAAGTATAACTACAAGTATATTAAAATCCACTAATTTTCACTAGTTGTATTAGTATAGTTTTTTTTTAAGTGCTCTTTAAATGCTTTAAAATAAGTTGAATCTTTGTAAACTAGAAATATATGTACTGTATATAATTTATTTTAAGAATGCGGGCAAACATTATAGACTAATTTGATTGAAAAATATATAAATCTTATTTTTTAATTCAACCATAGGGGTGCAGCCAGGTAGAGGGGCTACAAGAAATTGTGCCCCTCTGAATTCTTAATCTGAGCCTGACCATACCTTTCTACCATGTGCTCCCTGTTCTCTGTGGTGCCACTGCACAACACTGCAGTCATTTCAAGCACAACATTTAAGACATACTCTTTTAGTTGTTAAACAAAGAAAAAACCTGTCAATACTCATTTAAATACTCCCCTCTCATACAATGACCTGAAAACTTTTACAAATGCGTATTCACTATGGTCAGATGCACAAGCTGTGTCCATAGCTGTGTTCACATCTACAGTACCTGTTTTTTAAATACCGACAGTTTTTACGGCAAAAAGACCACTTGCACTGATGTAAGTTGTTCAATATGACTGTAAATGAATTGTTGTTTTACAATGGACAAAGACCAAAGCAAAAGAAACTAAAACAAGAGTGAGCATGTAAATAGTAGCAGAATTTTCATGTTCAGGTGAAGTGGCATTTTAAGATTTCATCACCAGCAAAACGAGGTAATAAAGTAACAAAGCAGCCCTCAGGCAGGCTAAATCTATCGATTTTTCTCCTCTCATCCAACTATGACACCATGCCATTTAGAAAAGACAGATGAAAGTTTGTTCCCAGTCTACAGGGAAGTTATTCATTTTATTAGTGTCAAAGAATCATTAAATAATCTCCTAGAAGGGCAATTTAGACTTCTTACCATCTGCCTTGAAGCTGCATTAAATGTGCCTATTTATAATGTAAATCATTTCTGATTTATTTAATGATTGGTGTCATGCAGAGTAATTAATCTGATTGGCATGATTAGGTTTCAATGTTGCTAGGTGATATATGTTCATGCATCGTTCCTTTTTATTTTTTATTTCCTGCTGTTGCTCTAAAGACATTTCTGGCTTTGCCGAAAAATGTGAAGTGTGCCATGTACTTTACACATACTTGTGACACTACTGAGCGTCTAATGGATCTGACTGTGATGCAGATACATTTCTACAAAACCCTGAGACCGCATTAAATCTAACAGGTCACTCCAGATGTTAACATGATCGAAAATCAGAAAGCGAGGCAAGGCAACTTAAAGACCTTGGGAGAGCTGATGGAAAATGAAAATCAATTTTCTGTGGCCAAAATGAGTGCTGTGTGGCTGAGATGAGCCTTGTAGCTTTTTGGACTTCAAGAATAAATGGAAAATGGCTTTTTATGCTGATGAAAAATGGTGCCACTTAGAAAACCCAATTCATGTCTGGATCAATACTTAAGTATGAATAAAAAGCTTCTCTCTTGTCAGAAGCTGATGGGGTGTTAGAACAATATCCTGTTTTGGGTAAATCACTTAATCTTCACATTAAAAATACAACATGCTAAACAATGTAAATCTAAAAACTAATTTACAACATATGTATCTTTACAATGTCAGTTTGAATTCTTAGAATTCTACTGTGTAAACTACAGTTTAGTTTTAAAAGGATGTAAACTCGTCTGAGCATGTTACAAACACAAACACTTTAATAAACAAGTCAGATTATTGTGAGAAATCCCATAAAAGGTGTTGATGGAAATAGTTAATAAAACAGAACAATACAGAAATAAAAGAACACTGAGCCAGCAGCTCCTTTTATAGTGACCAACATAAGTAACGATTATACAATGGTGTATGTATATTGTAATGGTGTAATACGGGGTATGGCCATACACAATAAATGCACTATATAAAATACACATTACATTACATTACAATGTTAGGGATAAACACACAATTTTAGTAGTGATTCATACTGTAAATTAGGGCTGGGAGATGGCAAATAAAATGATCACAATCATTTTTTTCATATCAGTCGATATGGATAAATATCACGATAAATGTCAAATCTTTATATCAACTAAATTTATAGGATTTTCAGTAAGCCGATCACTTTTTGCAGCTGATTGAAGACATTTTGTCAAATGCTTTAGCTGTCTGACAATATAAATAATAAAATATCAAACAAAAGAACAATCTTAATTCAGCATTTACTGTTCAAGTTTTTAACAACCAAATACATTACATACAAGTTATTGGATATCAACATCAAAAATAAATAAGTAAAATAAAACAGGTTTGGAACAAGTAAAAGATGAGTTATTGGTCACAGAATTTTCAGTTTTGCATGTACTGTCCTGTTAATGGTGAGTATGGTGTATTTAGGGTGAAATATCCTTTAATGTATAGGCTATGTTATGTATGGATGCTAACGATTACTTGGTGATTGATTGAGTGTCAATAACCCTTTAATCAATAGACCTTACCAATGACTGATCAAACATGGACATTTAAAGGTTTTAGGGTTGGGCCGATAGACGATGGCATCGTTCATCATCAATGGCCAATAAACTTCACGATGATCTATTTCCCCGCCTCACATTTATATTTATATATAACTTATTTTTTGCATGTCGGGGTAACGCAGTGGCGCAGTAGGTAGTGCTGTCTCCTCACAGCAAGAAGGTTGCTGGTTCGAGCCTCTGCTGGGTCAGTTGGCGTTTCTGTGTGGTGTTTGCATGTTCTCCCTGCGTTAGCGGGGGTTTCCTCCGGGTGCTCCGGTTTCCCCCACAGTCCAAAGAGGTGCTGTACAGGTGAATTCGGTTGGCTAAATTGTACGTAGAATATGAGAATGAGTGTGAATAAGTGTGTGTGGATGTTGCTCAGAGATGGATTGCGGCTGAAAGGGCATCCGCTGCGTAAAATATACTTTATGCTGGATAAGTTGGCGGTTCATTCCGTTGTGGCAACCCCAGATTAATAAAGGGACTAAGCCGACAAGAAAATGAATGAATGAATTTGCATGTCATCTTAATGGCAATAACGGTCTTTTCATGAGCTGTGTTAAATTTTACATATAGCTAGCATGGCTAACAGCATCGTGAGGATTAAATGAAGGATTATACAGCACCTCTCGCGCTTAAAATGTGCAAAATTCATGTTGTTACCCACAAACCCGGTCCCACAGACTTTACAGTGAATGGCTTTAGTTATTTTCATAGCGGACTTGAAGTCACTGGAAGTCTTTTATCCACTCTTGGAAAAGAGTAAATGGTGGATTAACATTTAGCACATGATTACTAATAAGATGTGCCATTATTAGTAACTGTAGGTGGTTTCTAAAACAAAATCTGTGAGTGTTATTTTCATTCTCTCATCTTCAGCGCTTCACATTTTAGCTGTTGTAGCTCCTGTCATCTGAAGGCAGAAGGCATTGACTGAGTGATTGACAGCTGATGTTAACCAATCCATTCATGTTCAGTTCTAGAGCAGTGGGCCAATATGAAGAGCACAAAGGCGGGGCAAGCATTGTGGGCTTTTTTTATTTCAGAAAGTTCACATAGCAACTGTTTTAATCTGTTACTGATTGCCGTTTTTAGGTGCAAAGATGCATCCTGCATGAATATCTCCTAAATCCGCGCACGCGGTGAGGATTTTGCCGTGAAAACAGTAAAAATTGATGCACTATCACAAATGCTTTTAAATATATATTTTAGGTTGCATAAATAAAATTTCGGGCTCATATGCGACCAAAATTGTTGAGCCCTAGCATCTTTTTTTGTTATTATTTTCTCATAATAATAATAAAATAAAAAAAAGTTATCATCAACAATACAAACTACATTGAACTCCAACCGAACTCTCGTCTCCTCTACCAGCTGTGGGAAAAAGCCATTATAACAACACAGATCACTGTGCCTATTCATGCAAGAGTCCCGTGGAAAAAAAGTGATTGACAGGTGATAATTTGTGTGTAACTTTATTTATTTATGGTTTAGTTATAGGTAAAACAAAGACTGTGTGGGTCAGGTAGTGAAAATGGTAGACTACAATTAGTTAATTCATTATGAATTAATTAATAATTAACAACCACCATCCCCAACTACGACAACGATACCATCATGCATCGCGATGTTTCACATTAAACATCGTACGATGCCAAATTGGTCAATATCGGCCAACTCTAAAAGGTTTAGTTAAGCTTTGCGCTGTGAGACGCGTCCATGCATTACATCATCAAGTGTGTGCAGTTTACCTTACTTAAGCAGTCACCCACTTAACATTGCATATTGCCGATGAAAAAAAACTTTTATGCGCAGATCTCGGTTATATCCGAGGGTGTTTTAATTTCACCTCACAGACTGGCACAAATAGGCCTATGCAGATTCTCATTTTATAAATCACGCATCACGGAGAGACATGCAGGGAGCCTCTCCATTCACTCAATGGGTTTCTAAGCTCTCTCATACTTCAGACCGAGTTTATTCTTCGCAGGTAACCTAAGTAAACTGTCAGTTCTGCGAATAGCTTGTAAAGACTGTCCAGCTTATGCTGCTCAAAACGCGATTGGTTAATGAAAATAAAACTGTGAAAATAGATTAATGGATTGATGTCTAAAGCATATACTATATCGGACTTGATTTGAAGCGCTTCACGCCAGATGTTATTTGATCTTCTTGTACATTAGAATTAAGTTACTCATTATACATAATGAAATTCGTTGCAAAAAGATACATTTTTAAAGAAAAATATATAATGTGTATGTATTTTTAGCTTATGCCCGCCTTCAACAACTTCGGGTGGATGATGCTTCGCCCTGTGGAAAATAAAGATTTAATTAATGATCCACTGTTGTTGTAAACGTCTGTCATATATTTGCTGCATTTTTAATGTGACAATATTTTGCAAGATTATGTCTTGAGTATTTCTCCTCTGTGATTATGTCCTTCATAAAGGCTGGCTCTTTTATCGTCGATGAGGGAGAATATGTAATAAAAACTCCAAAGAAAATATCTTAATGTTGAAAAGGAAACATAAGCTTGACAACAAAAGTGCCTTTCAATGCCTAACAAATACCCTTAAATAATGCAGCTTGAGATGTGTTTGAGATGTCTGTCATTAATTCTTTTCAGGGGTTTTTCCTCATAAGGCATGGCTTTAGAAAATGATGACATGAAACTCTGCTGGGTAGTTGCGCTGGTTTACCAACACTTGTTTGAGTCTGTAATTTTATTAGCATCTTCATCAGTGGGGTATTGTTTTAAAAGATGAAACAGGTTTGTGATGTTGCCTGCTTTCGATGACACGAGTCATCTGCGCAGTTTGCATTACTGTTTTGTGTCGAATTGCAAAAAACTAAGTAGCTCCAGACTGTTTAGTGATGTTTCTTGTCAACAATGTCTGTGACTGACCTTTTTTCCTGTATTTTTTTTCTTACTCCTCCAAGTGAAACAAACACTGTATGGCTGTACACTTGTACTGCATGTGGCATCTTGGAGCGCAGACTGAGTTAAGTTATGTTCTATCACTTTGCATCTAATCACTATCAGATCCCTCCTTAAACATTAGCTAAATAATGTGTAAAGTAGATCATATACATTCTATTTTATGTAGTTTTTGCAGTTTAGGTGCACCAGTCTGATTTAAATTGTCTCTTTCTAGTGTATGTGTATACAGTGTGTCAGATTTACTCACTGCAACATAAAGAGCTGCATAAACACTGATGGCCGCCTCTTTGGATGGGAAGGATTTGCGAGCATGTAAGATATCATCTTCGTTGCCAGTGCAAGCGTCCTGTTGGTTGATGAAACGCACCACCTGTTGGCACCCCAGTGCTGTGTAGTTGGGTTTGCACACCGTCAGGAAGTATGGAGAAAGATTTCCTGTCACCACCTGCCCGGCATTTACAAAGATGTCTGTGGCAAACAGGCCAAATGCATACACACCTGAAAAAATACAAGGCAATATTTAAGGGTTTGGGGTTTTGTAATGTTTCTGTCATAATTTACTCACCCTATATTTCAGAAAATATGAATAATATTGGAAACTTGTAACCATTGACTTCCATAGTACTTGTTTTTCCTAAATGATTTGATTTTCAGCATTCTTCAACATATCCTTCAACATGTTTCTGAAGACAATTACCTACTGCACAGTTAAGGCTTTATTTAAACTATCAAAGTAGAACTGTAAAACATTTTTACAGTTTATAATATCTTTTTAAAAACATTTATAAATTAATTTTATATGATTATGCCAGTTTTCAGTGTTGCATGATTCTTCAGAAATCATTTGAATGTGTTGATTCAGTGATTAGGAAGCATTTATTATGATTGTCATTATGCAGCTTGATATTTTTGTTTAACATTTAATTAGAGAATGTTTCAAAGAACAACATTTATTTGAAACACACACACACACACACTGGCCAATTTATTAGGTATACATTACTAGTACTGGGTTGGACCCCAGACGCGCTTTCTGACATGGCGTGTTATCCTGCTGGAAGTAGATATTGAGTACACTAAGATCATAAAGGGATGGACATGGTCAGCAACAATACTTAGGTAGGCTGTGGGGTTGACACGAAACTCAATAAGTACTAATAGGTCCAAAGTGTATTAGAAAAATATCCCCCAAACCATTAAACTACCACCACCAGCCGAAACTGTAGATACAAAGCAGGATGGATGCATGCTTTCATGTTGTTGATGCCAAATTCTGACCCTACCATCTGAATGTCGCAGCAGAAATCGAGACTCATCAGGCCAGGCAACGTTTTTCCAATCTTTTATTGTCCTAATTCGGTAAGCCTGTGCAAATTGTAGACTCATTTTCCTGTTCTTAGCTGAGAGGAGTCCATCCGCCTCAAGGTTTAATGTGTTGTGCATTCAGAGATGCTCTTCTGCAAACCTCGGTTGTAACGAGTGGTTATTTAAGTTACTGTTGCCTTTCTCTCAGCTCTGTCCATCAGTCTATCCATTCTTCTGAGACCTCAAGGCTTCAACAAGGCATTTGCGCCCACAAAACTGCCACTCGCTGAATATTTTCTCTTTTTCGGACCATTCTCTTTAAACCCTAGACATGGTTGTGTGTGAAAATCCCAGGACATCGGCAGTTTCTGAAGTACTCAGACCAGCCTGTCTGGTACAAACAACCATGCCATGTACAAAGTCACTTAAATCAGCTTTCCTCCACATTCTTTTGCACAATTTAAACTGCAGCAGATCGTCTTGACCATGTCTACATGCCTAAATGCATTGATTTGCTGCCATGTGACTAGCTGATTAGAAATTTGCATTAACGAGCAGTTGGACAGGTGTACTGTACCTAATAAAGTGGCTGGTTAGTGTATAAGCTATTTGTAACATTACTTATGTCGTTTGAGTCCTTTCTGAATTAAAAAATAATTTTTGATCAATCAATCAATCAATTCTTAGCCAATTATTTTAACAATTTAGGTTAACAATGTTGTAATGTGCATTTTTTTAATTAATATGAATTTCTTCATAATTACTATAATGCCTATTTATAAGGACACAAATCCAAAAAAACTCTAACTGAATCACATCATGGAAAGCAGCATCCCATTCAGGGCTGCATAAATCTGCATTTTTCTTACATCCAGGCATATTGGGCACGAAAGCAGAGGAACAGGACTCATATCTTAATGTAAGCGTGGGCAGCTTTGTCACATCGAATGTTGTCTATGAGCTGAGCTCGGTGAAGCAGCAGACTGAAACTAGTTTACAATGAGCACAACGGCTGTCAGTTTACTCACACAGCTCCTCCATCGGCCCCCACATTAACACGCGTAATCATTATGCTCCAGAGAACTTTGCATTTAACCACAGCACTGAATTTCAGCTGAGATCTTCGCACTTCTCAAGTCTAATCATATGATTTTGTAATCAAATGCTAACAAATGCCAAAAAAATGTGCTGTGCTAGAACAATACACACTGAAAAAAATTATTCAAAGATGATTCCTTAGATTTACTCAATTTTTTTTACGTTAAGTGGTTCTTAACAATTTATTTGTGTTGAATTTAAACAAACAAATTAAGTTGAACATTATTAAACTTAATTTGTTTGTTTAAATTCAACACAAATAAATTGTTTGCAACAGTTCTGCATGCAACACTTTTTTTCAGTGCAGAAAAGCCCTTTCAAACACTTACACCATAAGTACACTTACAGTGTTAGTTTCAAGTATACATTTTAAAGTGTTCACACTGATGACATCTATAACAAGCCTCAGAAGAAAGGGGTGAGCTGAAATTAGCTAGAATTAATTTACTTTATTATTTTGGCAAATTTACTTACTCAACTTAATTATTATGATTCAGGTTCTGAGCTGAAATGCCACTTTTTCAATGAATTGACTGCAATTTTCTCGGTGGGAAAACAAACATGCTGTAGCAGTGAACATTTGGGGCCCCAAACACACTGTAAGGTTTCAGAGGTAACAACTGTTCACATTTAAGCACAATGTAATGAAGTCTATAAATCCATGTCTACCTTAAAATCATTGTCAATTCACCATTTATAGATTAATCCTGTTCTGTACACACACAGTGTGTTCATTCACTGTAGTGACAACCAATTTCCAATTCCATTTCCAATTAGTACTCTACTTACTAAATGAGAAGTGATTGCAGTGTTTGGATCATCCACTATTAGACTTAGTGAATCGCTCTCAGGGGTGTCATAAGATCAGGGAAATATTGACTGAGTGTATTTAGGACCCTTAAATGTGGGGGCCCTGGGCTGGCTGCCCCTGAAGATCCTGAAATATTGTTGTCATATTGAGTGAATGTCTTGTATCTAGCTACTTTAACAAGCTTTGGGCTTGTCATCAAACCCACATATCTGCATTGACGATTCTCATATTCAAGCACAGTGTGAATGCAAGTGTGAATGATTGCATTGATTGTTTAGGAATTATGCTAAACGCTTATTGGCTGGAAGGGAGAGTGGTTTTAGTGGAGATGAGCTAAAGAGTCAAGTATTTTGATCTGAGTTTATAATAAAAGCAATAATCCAAAAACGTCCCCAAAAATTGGGTTTATAAAAAATGAAAAAAAAGGAAGGAGAAAAAAAAGGGAAGCTTTTCTTAAGGCAGCAGGTGAGAACATGGCGATGTTGTGTTGTGTTGTGTGTTAACATTATAAATGTTAGAGTTTAAATATTTACATTAATTTGGATGTAACTCATTTTGGATCCTTGATTAGTGTCCTTCTCTGTTCTATAAATATATATTCTATAAAGTTTTATAAATAAAGTTGGGGAAAGTATAATAATTGTTAGATAACCAGGTAACATTTGTCTACATTAGTGTACCTAAAACTGATAAGAGAAACAATATGTTTGAAAGCAAATGATTATCTTTCTTATCTCATTCTAAACATGTCAATTGTGTGAACATAAGTCCTTGATTTTATCTCAGAGATTTGTCAGGAATTACTAAATAATAGTATTGGATTAAAGAACTAATGGAAAGCCACTCTCCTGCCCATACACTGTCTTATCTTAGAGCCCAAATATCTGGGCTACACTCCTGGTCTAGACATAATATACCAACAAAACAAAATGTTTTGAAATTTGTCTTTGACCTTCTGTTATTGTGATCTCATTGTAAATTTCCATTGCTTAGCTGCTGAAGAGTAGTTAGAGAGTGAAGTGGATTTATTAAATGTAGAGAAAGAAAAAAAGAATCATTGCATGGTAATATTTTGAGTGTGTGTCATAACAGATGTTATTAGACAATAGTTGTTTTTTTTTCATGCAGTGGAAATATCAACTATCAACGGGAAGACAAAAAACTAAATTTATTTTAATCCATTACATTGGTTTAAATTTATTTTAAAAAATTAAATAAAACATAATAAAGTCTACTTGAGAAATCTTCTTGAAAGGAGACTTGTTTAGGGCTGCTTGCGAATTAAAAATGTGTAAAACCCTGTACTCATTTACTTTAAATATTTTTGTTTCTATTTTGATACTTTAATTCTGTCTGTAGTCGAAAATGAGCTTTTGAAAGCACATTATGTTTGTCCCAAACCACACAGTGTAACTTTTTCATATTTTTATTAAATATTATAATAAGGTATTGAACTGAGATTTGCTTTATATATATGTGTGTGTATGTGTGTGTTGGTAAAGACTGGTATACTGGTACACTTTCCCAAAAATACACTTTAAAGTTAAAAATTGTAATTTCTTGATAGTTACCACAGTATGTATAGCTGTATATGTTTGCTATATAATGTTTTGCTTAATATCTTAAAAAGAGAGCAAATTTTTGCTAAGCTAGAAATAGAGGGATCTTTGGTTACAACCAGTGTTGGGGATAACAAGTAAAGTGAGTTACGTAATAATATTACTGTTCTAAGTAACTAATACAGTAATGCATTACTTTAACAAATTAAGTAATAATATTTGATTTACTTTTTAAAAAAATTTTAATTAATGTGAGTTATTAATAGCTTTAAACAAATAATTTGCTGAATTTAAATTAATGGTATCACGTTGAATCATGCACTCAATGAGAGAATCCAGGAACAAAACAATACGGCAGAGCCTTAGATTTCTGCAATGGACCTTTTCTCAATATTCTGAACACACTGAAGAACAGGAAAAGGTGATTATAAGACAAAAAGTACAAAAGTAGCAAACACATTTGCTTTAAACTGTCATTTATCTGTATATGGCATGTAAAGCTTTGGGGTCAGGAAGTTCTCAAAAGATAACATTATCCTAAAATAGTATTTGTATATGTTCTTTAAGGTAAGGTAGGTGAAGGTTATAACATGTGTTGTTAATTGCAGAGCTCCTCTATAAAAAAAGAAGAAAAAGTTCTGAAAGAGGTCAAGCCTCATGCCCAGTATGAAAAAGTAATGCAAAAGTAACTCAAAAGTAACTTAATACATTACTTAGCCTAAAAAGTAACTAATCAGTGCAACTAGTTAATTTTGGGAGAGTAACTCAATATTGAATTGCATTACTTTCAAAAGTAACTTTCCCCATCAACTAAAATATATCTAGGGACTTAAAACTTTATATAATATTTATATGAATGTGGTTGCAGTGTGATGACAAGAGTTACTAATTAAATATTAGTATTATTAAAAAAATCAATTCAGAGAAAGTAAGATGTTTCTTGACTGATCATTTTTGCCGGATCTATAAAAACACAGATAAGAGCAAGCCCATAATAAACTTCATCATATAATTTATTACCTTCATAACTAGAAAGCTTTATTAACCGAGCCCAAATACACTAAATAAACTTTGCTTATAATAAATGGACATGGCAACACTTCAAGAGTGCACTCTGCGAATAAATAAACAAAACAGCTGCTTCTGTCTCGAGTGGTTTAGTCAAAATGAAATTATTTTAAAACAGCTAAAATACTGAAAAAATACAAGCATATATTTTTTCTTGGTTATATAAGATTATATTAGGATACTAAGTGAAACGTTGAGCAAGGTACGCTTTGCTTCTAATGACTCCAGAAATGTGAGAGAAAAACATAATATCAGAGCAAGAAAAATCTCATAGTTTTCCACTTCAACTCCTCTCAGCAGAAGAAATATTTTAAATAATTGAAGAGAATGCTTTGACATGAACCATGAGGGTATCGTCTGCCCCGCACAAGAAACTTGCAAGTACTGTGTGTGCGCCTGACATCTCGATTCGCCTTTTCTTCTGCTGCATGCGCAAATGCACAAGGAAAAGTCTGAATCTACATTTGTCCTAATTAGCAGGCCTCATTCTGAGAACACATACCAAGAAAGCGAAACGTCCTTCTGACCAGAGGGTTGAGGTAACAACAGTCGCCCATCACAATGATCTTCTCTCGGTTGTCTAGATCCTCAGACACATACTGCAGCAAGAAGAGCACGGACTCTGTCACTGTAATCTGCAGACAAAACAGCAGCAAAAGTCAAACGAGAGGATTTTAATGGAACAATTCACTTGTTGACTTTCTCTTTTTTTCCTATCTCCTTTTTTTTTCTTTTTCCTCAATCTTTCCTTTGATCTAAGATCTAAGAGAAGCTACGATTTAATTCTTTGGGGTTGAAGACAAAATCGAGAACCAGGCTGTATTTCAGCAATTTGTAACACCGGAACAGGTTTAAAGACCAATTCATGAACACAATGGAAATGATTAGAAGTCTGATTTCGTGCCGGCCTGATGCCAGTTCCCAGCAAGGTCTTGAACTTGATTTTGTCAAACTGGCAGGGAACAGGAGGGTCAAAGGAAGCATGAAGGGAAAAAAAACACTCGCAATTAGTGCTGGAAGGGATTGAGGAAATAAAGATGTGAAAGGCTATGGGAGTGTGCTTGTGACAGTTTAATATATGAAAAAGTTTGAATCCATTTCGATCTAAATCGATATATTAGTTGCCATGTATACACACACTAATATCTTACCAGCTAAAAATGGTCTTAAGTCAGTTATCTTTTGCTGTAATGTCTGTGTTAGAAGAAATCATTTTACTTTTCCAAATAGGGATTTTGTATGCATAAGAAGTTTGCCAGCAGAAATATAGCTTTTACACTAGTTCTAGTGCTGCGTTTACACCAGACATGGATGAAGCGTCATGCACAATTTACATGTTAAGTCAATACAAAGACACAAATAGCACGTTTCGCGTGAATAAGGCGGTGCAAATGATTTTGCATTTGAAACGCTCGAGTTGGTAAATCTGAACTTCAGCGGACATTTGCGTTAACCAATCAGAGCTTTCACTTGTAGGGGCATGATTATGGCGTAGCACCTGTTGTGAGATATATCCAACTGCAGACTTACAGACCCACACACGCTTCAGCACACATAATCCAGGACACACCATCTAGGCAGGGGCGAACCATATATGGTTAATGACGGTCAGGAGCATTATCGCCACCCACTGTAGTTCAGAAATTTTGCGATCAAGACCATCTGTGAACAGCTTAGAGTTTCCCATTTCAGTCATTATTTCATTATTATATCGTAACAATCATTTTTAATATCTTTGCAGTTTTGGTACTCATATTATATAAATAAAAATAATTTGTTAAAAAAGTAATGACTATTTAATTAAGCAAATAAATACTATTCAATCTCTGGAGTAATATATTAATATAGTGTTATGCATTTATTAAATGTAAAATATTTGTCTTACATAAAAAGATTTTTTATAGCCTATAGATATTAACTTGCTATTATTTCCTATATAAAAATAAATCCATTGTATAAATTAAACATGTCCAATTTAAATCATTTTATATATCTCTGAAACATGTTTCAGCAAAGTCAGCAAATAAGTATCTGCTACAGTATATAATAACTCTGTCGGATAAATAATGACTGATCATCTATAATGACTGATACAAAAACTGTTTGGTGTATTATATTAAATGGCGACGTTACTGCCCGTCTCGATCGCCATTTTTGGGAAATAGTTTACACTATTCTCTATTCTATACACTATTTATTTACTATATATATATATATATATATATATATATATATATATATATATATATATATATATATATATATATATATATATATATATATATATATATAAAAATTTGAAGTCAGAATTATTAGCCCCTCTGAATTATTAGCGCCCCTATTTATTTTTTTCACCAATTTCTGTTTAATGGAGGGAAGATTGTTTCAGCACATTTCTAAGCATAATAGTTTTAAAAACTTTATCTTTGACATGATGACAGTAAATAATATTTTACTTGATATTTTTCAACACACTTCTATACAGCTTAAAGTGATATTTAAAGGCCTAACTAGGTTAATAAGGTGAACTAGGCAGGTTAGGGTAATTAGGCAAGTTATTGTATAACGATGGTTTGCTCTGTAGATTATCGAGAAAACAAAATTAGCTTTAAGGGGCTAATAATTTTGCCCCAAATTTTTTTTATTTTTTTTAAATTAATAACTGCTTTTATTTTAGCCGAAATAAAACAAATAAGACTTTCTCCAGAAGAAAAAAATATTATCAGACATACTGTGAAAATTTCCTTGCTCTGTTAAAAATGATTTGGGAATTATAAAATAAAATAAAATAAAATAAAATCAAAAGGGGGTAAAAAATTCTGACTTCAACTGATTCGCCCCTGCCAAGATTGTGTGTGCTGAATTTTTGGAACTGAAACGTGTGTGGGTCTGCGGGTCTGAAGCTGGATATTATTGCCTGTTGTTGGTGTCCTGTTGTTGTTCATCAAACGGGGCTCCTCTCAGTTGGAAGCTCCGCTGAAAGCCTCCATCATCCAAGTACTATATAGTTTCTGGAGGAGTTGATGAACTCACAGAGCTGGATGCACCTCAGAAAGGATCTAGTGCACTCAGACACGGTGCCGAATGAATATACGCTGTTTTTTCAGCCATCCTAAAGCACATAACACAGCTTTTCTCTCAATAAAATCCGTGTTAGTCATTTAGCAATGAAGCTTGAGTCATTAGAGACAGAAGCCCTGCCCATGTCGCAAATCTGCATTTATTGTGAAGTAAATTTGACACACAAATGAAGTGAATTTGATGTCCGAATGAAGTGAATTTCATGTCCGAATTAAGCAAATTTGATGTGTGAATGTACGAGTAAACTCAAAATGTTCACGCTACTATTCATGCACAAAAAGCAAGATTTATTTGCACGTTCTCCGCCTGGTATGAGCACAGCATAGTAGTAAGACCTTACACCATGTCACTCATTAACTCATTACAATTAGTGCTAACCAATAGCCACACAACACAAGGAATATATAAGCATAACATTCATTCATACATTTATTTGCAGACACTAATGCAGATGTACGTTTCTCAGTCTCAGAGATCGTAGCTTACACGTCTGTCCTAAAAACTCAGTATACATTACGTCACTCTCGCAATCCATGCTCATGATATAACATTACAACACAGGTTCATTGGGGGAAATGTGCCCAGGGCTACATTTTTTGGGAACCATAAAATATGTGGCCTGGCATATGTCTAGATGCATTTTGTGTGTAAAACGAATGCTGCGGGCGGTCTGATTCCGCAAACAACTTCTGTTTCTGTTTCTTGCACTACTGCTGACCGCTTACCTCCATATGGAAGGCTTTTCCAGTGTAAACAGTTTGTTCAGTAGCTCATCTTGTACAGTATCAGACTTGGGGCACAGAGGAGACTAGATTTTGAGACTGGAAAAGGATGGTTCAAGAAACCAGGTAAAACAAAATATTTACAGGGAGTACTCTTCCACTCTTCTACACTTTTGAAAACATTATCAGTTGGGTTCAGAGAAGGGGTGGTTGGGTCTTTTCATTGCAAGGTGACATATGCTGGACAAGTTGGCCAGCTTCTCATGGACATGTTCAATTCAATTCAATAAATGTTCATTTATATAGAACTTTTACAATGTAGACTGTGTCAAAGCAGCTGAAAATAGTTCTAGTAAAGTACAGATTTCAGAGATGAAGTTCAGTTTAGTTCAGTTTAGTGTGGTTTAAATTTCACTGCTGAAAGTTCAAACACTGAAGAGCAAATCCATCGATGAGCAGCTCCACAAGTCCCAAACTGAGCAAACCAGTGGCAACGGTGGCTTGGAAAAAAAACTTAATCAATTAACAAAGTGAAGGAAAAATAAAAATATAAAAATAAAAATGTGCAAGATGGATGGGTAAACGGCACATATGATGAGCCAATGTGGCCCTGTATTGTATTTGAGATTGTCAAAAACATTCACAGTAGTCTCTAGTGGATTTGTAAAAAAAAAAAAAAAAAAAAACTGCAAGCAGATGTTACCTCAAGTACTTATTTGCGGTTCACAAAAATGTAGCCCTGGGCATGTATCTCCAATGAGTCTAGTTTGCAGCAACCACTGTAAAATGATTCGTCACACAATCACTTTAAAAAGGTCCTCAGCATGATCATTTTTTGCACATCTAACTTCTGAGATAATCAACACAGTAATTTAGCAATCATAATTTCTGAAAGTCTCAAAACTAATAGCAATAGCTAGCCCTTTCTTACTTCCTAAAAGGGAAAACAATGTTATCAAACTAGTGCTGTACACCAGAGTTTTCCTTAGTGTAAACCTGGGGGATGAGCAAATTGTGATGAATGAGATCACATTCCATATTAATTTGCACGAAGTTATCAATCGATCTGCAATTGTATTGGAATTATTCACTAAGTACAAATATTCACAAGTCACTCCAGGTATAATGATGCAGGCTGGGCAACAGAGATGGAGTACCATATGCAGCTTTATTTAGTAAATGGTCAGGTAGGGATCAAAACAGGAACAAAACAAGCAAAGGCTATCCAAAAAGAGTAGTCCAAGTAACAGACAAAGGTTAGGACAGTCAGAAAGCTTTCACAATTAAACATGGAAGCAAGAAACACGGAACAATACTGAGCAAGGAATTAATGTCTCTGTGGTGGTTAAATAGTCCAAGCAATCAGTGAGGATGATCTGCAGCTGTGTGTGCAAAATCAAGAGGTGATCTAGAACTGGTGTGTGAGAGCCGGACATGATGGGATTTGTAGTTTATTAAAATGGCAGATTTTAAGTTCTCCAGTTATCTGCAAATGCTAGATCGCTACTGATCACAACACCGGGCTAATGAGAGATGATTAGGGCTGCAACTGCAGATAATTTTAATAATTGATTAATCTGTCAATAATTTTTTTTCGATTCATCGATGAATCAGATTTTTTTTTAAAAGCATTAATTTCCAACCCTTTTTTAAAAAACAGAACTAACCTTTTTAGAAAGTGCACAAACATGGTTTCCTTGAATATCCTTGAGCTGTTATATTCATTCATTCATTCATTCATTCATTTTCTTGGCGGCTTAGTCCCTTTATTAATACGGGGTCGCCACAGCGGAATGAACCGCCAACTTATCAGCAAGTTTTTATGCAGCGGATGCCCTTCCAGCCGCAACCTATCTCTGGGAAACATCCACACACACATTCACACACACACACACACACACATACACACACACACACACACACACACACACACACACACACTACTGACAATTTAGCTTAACCAATTCAACTGAACCGCATGTCTTTGGACAGTGGGGGAAACCGGAGCACCCGGAGGAAACCCACGCGAAGGCAGGGAGAACATGCAAACTCCACACAGAAACGCCAACTCAGCCGAGGTTCGAACCAGCGACCTTCTTGCTGTAAGGCGTCAGCAAGAAGACCTTCTACTGCGCCACTGCCTCGCTGAGCTGTTATAATATTAATTAAAATAAAAAAAATGTAGTAGTTTTGTCATGTTTTCAATCCAAATATCTAAAACAAATCTTAAATCAAGATACGTACCAGACACATGAAATAGCATACGAAATTGTCTTGTTTTCCAAAAAAAAAAAAAAAAAAAACACCTCAAAATTAAATGATTGTTTGCTTAAAACAAACAAAATTATTTCCCAATGGGGTCAAAAAAAATAAAATCTTAATGAGATATAATCTCAAATAAAAGTTTGGAAAATAATGATCCAAAAAAGACGAGTATAAAATAAAAATAAAAGAATAAAAAAAGAAATGAATAAAAAACTGTCTTTAGTCTTGCAATGCAAAGTGCAAAGTAACTATACCACCGCTTCTTTACTTCTGTTTTTAACCCCTTTACTGGTGAGTTTAAAAGATTCTATCTGGCCCCGGGAGTGAGTTTTGTCAGGCGATCATTATTTTAGAACGTTTACCCTTAATGTTTCCATGGCAATGAATGCGTCATGTTTGTCACTTGACAAACCGCAGCAACAATAGTGCTGTATGACAGATGTATCCATTTTATTATGCTTTTCCGTTTTAATACTAAGTATATAAGTGAGTGTTTTTGTTGTTTAAAAGATGTATAATTGATGTTGATCGTGATCTATAACATGAGATAGGCGTCGCCATGTTTACTTGTGGCCACGCGCATGCCTCATTCATAAAAGCAGAACACGCAGGATTCAGCATGTAAATTCACCAGTTACAAAATGCATGCAAGCAAGTGGCTGGCCAGCTGGGGGATGAATAGATTGAAATTTATTGTTACTTTCACTACTTGTATCAGATATGAATAATACACAACGGCAAATTATATTTGAATAGATTGTTAGACTTCCATAGACTTTCTTGTGTGTTTTACAAACTCTACATGTATTGTTTTACTAGTACTTGTGTTTATTTACATGTCTAAAATATAAAAAAGCATTGGGTTGTTAAAGACTCTTCATAATTGTGATAATCTGACACGTCTTTCTCTGGCTCACAGCCAGTCAACGTGCCAAAGCTCAGTTTGACTTTTGTACGTCATGCTTGTCAAGCTGGATGACAAACACCAGCACAAGGAACATTACGTTCCTCACTTCAAAACTGAACAAACGTAGAATTCTGTAGTGATTTACCATGCTTTTGCTTTCTTACCCCTCAACAAAGACTCCAACATGTTTGCGTTTTAGGTGCTGGATCATTGCAATGGTGCTCATGTCATCACTTTTGCATATTTGGCCGTTAACACACTTTTTTTGTTTATTTAGTGTGAAACGTTCTCACACCTTGGATGAGTCGCACAGATTTCTATTCCTTCGCCATGTATCTTTTCTCTAACGTTACCTCTGCTATTTTTATTTGCTCTGTCCTGTCTAGAGGCGCCGAACTCTGCTGACATCAGTGCAGAAGAGGCAGAGTGTGTATACTCCGCTTCGTGCTCAACTCAAGTTTTTTTAATAATCAAATGTCTCCACGTTGTGCAACATGACAAATCGATTATGAGATTCGTTGCTAGCGCTTTAAGTAATCGATTTTAATCAATTTAATCGACTATTTGTTGCACCCCTATAGATGATGCCTATCTTAATCAGCCATTTCATCTTGATGATGTATTATCTTGTTTTATTCACTTAAATATGTAAATCAGTCTGAATGTGAATAAGTATTAACTAGTTACTTTGTCCTATTCCCATAGGAAGTTCTAAATCAAATGCATGTTTAAAACCTGAGTTTTAAAAGCCTTTTGTGTAATTATTTAGTTAGTTCTGGCCTGCTGTCTTTTTAATATATACACTAAGTGGTACCCACGCTTCATTCTAGTGGTTTGTGAAGGAATCGCTGTATAATTAAAGTAAAAAAATGAACACACTTTTAATGCATATGATAACACAAATGTGATCAGTAAATTTATTTTAATGGCTAAACTTTTTTTTTCTTTAAAGTTTTTAATGTTTGTTATGTATTCTATCATTCGAAGCTAATTTCCTCCCCATATTTGTAATGGTTGTTGCGGGCGTATCCCGTATTTTTATATCCCAATGTTGAAAGCTATAGTTTAATCACTTTTCTGACACACAAAGCCTACTCTAACACGCAGTAAGCAGATCTAATTTCTAATTTAAATATGTAAATATAAATCATATATTTAAAATACAAGGTAATGTTTAGATTTCAAAGATATACAAATGAGTCATTTACAACATGTACCATATATTTCAAAATTTATCAAAAAGAGTTTATATATAAATATGATGATATTCATGAGGTCAAAGAAACATTTCCGGGTTTTGATGAATAGACTAGTTTATGATAATACTTTACATTTAAGCAAAGCAGTTTTATGTTTACTTTAGGAACAGTGCCATTTTTAATTAACTTTCAAAAGCACATGTTGATGTTTTATTTATTTTTAATGTTTTAGTTAATGTTCATACTTTTAATAATGTTAAAAGTGACTGACAATAATAAATATTCATAACAATAGGAATTAATCTGTCACAATTTTGAACTGTGCAGAGCTGTAGCTCCTTAATTAAGCCTAATACGCTACTACTCTGTATTTTAATGCTGGTCATTATGATGGTACTTGGAGAGACAATTTTTTTCTGAGGTGGTACTTGGTTAAATAAGTTTGAGAAGCACTGCACTAAGCTATTCCAAGACAACAAATAAATGGATTGTAAATCATTATGATGCAACAGTAGGCTAATATAAAATGCAGTATTTTAAAAAGACCAACATTTGTTCCTTTTTAAAAAAAAATTACCATTTTTACTTTTGCTTTGCTTCAGCAAAACCCTTTACTCAGGAATCTAAATTCTGTCTGATTATCAGTTAACATAAGTTAGCTTTTAGTTAAAGTTTAAATGTATTTAAAATCATTATTATTATTGTCTAGTAAAATTAAAAGACTTTAATGTGACAATCATTTTATTCTATTCAAATTTATGATTATGCTGCAGTTTGTATGTTCTGAAAACATTGCTTTCATTTTCAATGTTTAAAAATGATTGGGAAAAAATGATTATACAATCCTCACACATGTACGAGCTTGTACAACAGCAAAAATTGCACGATGTATGCCTGCCTTTAGTATACACATTCACTTATTTGCTTATATTATGTCCACCTGTTACATTTATACTGCAGTTCCTTGCTGTCTTAAGCTGTGGTTAAAACCCCTAACCTGACTGCAATATTTTAGTGTTTTTTCAGTGTCACTGTCCTTGAGCTGACTCCTGAGGTAAACCTGGCAGAATTATAAATAAGATTCCAGCTCCGTACTGCCATACACCATATTTCTTTTACACTCTATTGCAGTCATTGGATATTGGAAAAACACACTTTGACCAGTGGATTGTAGATATAAGTCGTGAAGAAATGTAGAATTCAGACCCCACCACAGAATGTCTTGAGCCATATTTAGTGGATAAGTAGATGTTTTGTGACACATCTTCAGTGTATTTATTGTCCTCAGTTTTAGTGGTTTTTCATTGTCTTACTGAAACTTGTCAACCTGGTGCTTGTTGTAAATAACTTACTATTTAAATTTTAGCTCAAACTCAAATCCATGATTTTGTTTTAACTGTGCATTCGTCCTATTTTCTTGCTACCTACATGGTCAAGTCTAAAGGCATACAGTACATCTGTGGCTACTGGACGTGCCCCTTACCTCCAATCCAGCAGGTGGGGGAATGTGCACCATTAAGTTTGCCAACTGCCATTTAACCACCAGAAGAAGTCAGGCACATGGGATATTGTTTACCAGATTTTTAATTTGTTCAATCTTCACATTTGGTAAGTAATACTTCTTCAAATTTGTGTTATAACTTGTAAATTGACAGGTATAAACTGATTGTCAATGTATTGTTTCCAGTAGAAATGTTTCTAGAGCAGATTATTTGTTAATACAGGTGGAGTTAGGCTGCATTTATAAAGCTTTGTTAAATTTGTTTTAGGTTTTAATGTGCAATATGTCGTTATGTGTATAAAAAATACTACTTTTCTAGTTCCCTGGCTAATTTACTACAGGTATTTTGTATATAGGTTTCATTGGATCTCCCATTTATATACACTATAAAATATTTTGGAAAAAAATATTAACAGTTCTCATTTAAATGTACTTTTCTCATTTTAAAGGTTGCTCCCACAAACCAGACTGACTTATTAAAGGTGATATTTTACCAGTATTTTTATTCATAAATTTACAGTAGTGAAATATTTAAGAACACATATTTACAATAATTTACCCAAATTTGATTTTCTCACCCTAAAAGATGAGAAATCGCAAGAAGCACTTAAAACATTTTGTATGTACATTTTTAATTGTACACAGCTTGTTAATACTGACCTCTGATTGGCTATTCACAATTATGTTGTAAAGGAATTATTGTACGTAGAGAATATTAATATTTAATTTGCACTAAGTTAGTTTGACATAATATACAGAATTATTAAACAAAAGAAGATAAGTAGTGTTGTCATTTTTTTTCCAACAAGGGGAAAGCTATATCCAACCAGGCTCATTCTGATTATGTACCCCTTTATACATTTCTGGAGAGTTAAAATACATGCCAGGGGGTACGTTTCTTTGCAGTTTTTGTTTTCACAAATCCACCAGAGGCCGCTGTGTATGCTTTTTTAGATCTTAAATTTATCTCGCAAGTGT
Organism: Danio rerio; assembly: GCF_052040795.2. NCBI lineage: Eukaryota > Metazoa > Chordata > Actinopteri > Cypriniformes > Danionidae > Danio > Danio rerio. The sequence continues at coordinate 23,661,267 of NC_141022.1, forward strand.
CGTTCACATCTGATGTTCACACTTAAATCCACCAGTGGCCGCTGGTGACTAACTGACTGACTGACTGACTGGCCAACTGACCAATCCCCCCACCTTCCCCCTTTCCTAAACCCAACCAATATCATTTTAAAAAGCACCTTTTGACCCGCCCATCCACTTCTTTGAACCCAATCGCAGTGTTTTGAAAAGCAATCCAGAAAAAAGCCCCCTGATTTTTACCATGTTTTCATATTTTACCACATTCTCACCCCGTTACTTAATTGTTTATTTTATTTTTTGGCTTTTGTTTATGTTGTGTTTCAGGAACCGTTCTTCTCCATACTTGAAACCAGCCATCGCTGTCAACTCCGCTCTGCATCTCAAGTCTGCTGACGTACATATGAAGCTAACTAGACAAACTGTTAAAAGAAGGAAAGCTATCTATTTGGAGGTAAGCGCGAAAAAGTATGGCAACATACTGCCCCGTAGCGTTCGTTTTAAAGACATGATGCAGCCATACGTAGCTCTGGTTACATAATTCGTGATCTCCAGAAATGTATATAGGGCTACGTTTTAAGAATGAGCTTATGTTGGCTATTTCTCCTCAATTTGAGCACTGCCTACAGCAATTTTTATACAATTCCTGATGATGAAGGTGGATTTATCTGTAATTAAGTTTTGTGTCAGTTAGAATTAACTGCATTAGAGCCTGCTCCCTTAATCCAATACTGCTACTGATTTGAAAAAACGCAGCAGGTGACAGGCGAACTTGTGAACTTGTGTGATAACTCAGCAGTGCAGCAAACTTCAGGTTACAACAGCAGTGATATCTCAATATTAGCACGGCTGAGTAAGCTTTTGAAGTGGGAACTTGAGAGGATATATCACTCTGACATCACTTGTTAGAACTGCAGTCTAAATCTCTGCTCTTTATTGATTATATCTGTACAGCAAGCTCAGACACTCCGCATTTATTAAACATATACACTTTGAGTTGAAAACTTAGAAGCTTCATATGAATTATGTGCAGCGGTTGATTCTTTCTCTAAGACGCATCTTACAGAATGACATAGTTGTTGTTTTTGTTTCCTCCACTTTCATGACATTCCTTTCAAACATTGTAAAACAAATTCATACATTAGCAAATTCTGCAATATACAAACTAAAAGGTTTTTATTTTTAAACCTAAATATGATCTGATATTTCTTGTAAAAAGGAGAATATTTGAAAAATTCATATTTGTGAACAAATGCTTTCCACGACTGTTAACGTGCATTGCCATGACTCACTTTTCACTTCTAATAGACATCATGTCATCTTGGCCCATAAATGTCAAACAGCCCAGCCTCATGAGTGAGACAGTTCCACTAATTGTCAAATATGGGCTATACAAGAAGTTGGGACTGCTCGATTTTGGGAAATATCATAATCACGATTACTTTGGTCAAAATTTTAATCACAATTATTCAAAACGATTATTACTTGAAGTCAAAATTTGTGTGAAATTTGTTTTTAAGTAAATGTTTTCCAAATGATGTTTAACAGAGCAAGGAATTTAACCAGTATTTCCTCTAATATTTTTATTTCTGAAGAAAAGGCTTATTTGTTTTATTTTGAATAGAATAAAAGCATGTTTAAATATTTTGAAACCTATTTTAAAGTCAATATTATTAGCCCCCTCAAGCAATTTTTTTTGATTGTCTGCAGAAGAAACTACTGTTAAGACTTGCCTAATTTCCCTAATTAAGCCTCTGAATCACACTTTGAATCTTAATGCTTGTTTTTTGAAAAATATCTATTAAAATATTGTGCTGTCATTATGGCAAAGACAAAAGAAGTCAGTTATTATAAATGAGTTATTAAAAGTATTATGCTTAGAAATGAGTTGAAAAAAGTATAATAATATAAATAGAAAAATAGAATAAAAATATGAAACAAACTGCTTTAAGCATCTTCACTGTCAGAAAACACTTTAGCTACAGAAGTCCTTCAGTCCAGAGCAGTGAGGGATTTTCTCCTTTTGTTGTTTGATTAATAATAATGAAAACAGGCGGCAGCAGGAATATTGCACGCTGTTCCTATAATGGTTTCTCTTTCACGTGTCTTTTGACTCTCAACTCGTTTGTTTATTACACAAATGAGGGTTAATATAAATAATCACTAAACGTCGCGCTTTGACACCTATTTGACCATTAAAGCGCTCACGTTAAGATGACTTTAGATGTGTGTGCTCTACTCGTCTCAGTGTGCGAATGCTGACCACACACACACAGAAGCATGCAGTCTCGTTCGCGCTTTTGAAAACATGAATCCTGTGCTGCAAACGTTACATTAGAGTGCATGCTTTTAGTCTTTTTCACGTGAAGCTGAGCTTTGCAGAGCAACAAATGTGTACAACTGGAAAGGGATATGATGCAATAATCGTTTATCTCGAATAATGGTTTTTCACAATCGTTAGAAGCCAAATTTAAATTGAAACTGGATTTTCGATTAATTGCACAGCCCTAAGTTGAAGTCAGAATTATTAAATGAAACTAACATGAACTCATGAGCTGTTAATGTATATTTATATCATGACTTTACTTAGAGGGGCACATCACCATTAACTCATTCTCAACTACTCATGAACTCCTGTGTTTAAACTGTTGATGTTTATAGAACTCTTTTCAATTGTTATTTAATGTAAACACACTAGATGGACTTGCATAAGAAGTTTATAAGTAGTTAAGAACGGGTAATGAGGATTTGCCCCTTCAAGTAAAGTTATGATGTAATTATACATTTATCGGTTATGAGTTCACGATGGTTAAATTAAGCATAAACGAATGTGGTTCTTAATACATTAATTAACAAACAAGCATATACTAACAATTAATTAAGGTAGCCGTTATTCACACATGAACTCTCATGTTGTTGTTAAAGTTAATGATTAGTGCATGCCTTAACTCAGTAATTCATAATAAAGTGAAGTTTAATTTACATATTAATGCATTATTATTCACGTACTGTTGATTACCACAGGAACAATTTATACTATAAAAGTATTTTTTCAAAATGTATTGTTTATGTTTAGTTGGGAAAATAAACAAAACAAGCAGGTTTGGAAGAAGTAAAAAAGTGAGTCAATGATGACAGAAGTCTGTTTGGCTAAACTACAGTACTGTACAATCTGTCTGGGAGTTTCTAGTGAGTCCTTTATATTTTAACAAAATTTTATACAGTATTTGAGGGCCTGTAGAATTGAGTTCTTACAATTTGAGACCGTTAACAATTAGTATAAAAAAACTATTTGGTCTAATTATACTTTTACATAATGTGTAATTTTGTCTTTTCATTCTTCAGGTTACAATCATAATATAATACATTTCTCATTGCTGCTTGTTTCCAAATGAATTGTGGAGTCAGAGGGAATCATACTTGAGTTTGGACTATGAATTTAAAAAGCCTCAAGGGCAGTTCAAGACTAGGAAAATGTTTTTTTTAGAAGGTGGTCACACTGAAATTAGGGACAGCAGTGTGTGGTGAACCATATAATAACAGGTAAAAATTCTCTGTCTGGCAAGTTTCACAGTCTGGAACAATTGCCAAAGGTCAGTCAGTGTAACTACAGTGATGAATCCATTCAGTTTGCTCAAGATTCCTCAACACTAACAGGTAAATTAGGATGAAAATCGGTGTGTAATTTAAAGCTGGATAAGTACACAAGTGAAATCACGCTAACAAATGATGGTGGCTTTAGCAGGTCAGCTTATACTGTACGTATATGTGTTTATAAAGCTCATATCATAACCACTACATCATGCTGTAGACGAAGCTTCTTTATAAAATCGAATGCTTGATGTCTAAAATACCACTTATCTATACAGTATATATCTGGCAGTACATACGCCAAGATAAGTTACTGTATATTTGTTAACCCCTGTAAATTTGACCATGACTTTACAACAAACAATAAAACTAATTGTATTGTGCGGTAAGCATGGCAATAACTAAGTGACCTGGTTCTGCTACACTAACCAAGATCTTTGTAGTAAAACAGGGCTGCACAATATATTGTTTCAGCATGGATATTGCAATGTGATCATTCACATTAGACACATTGCAAGATATGTAATGCTCATTTATCTTTAGAATTTATCATCATGTGTTTTTGATGCCCTTTGATTGTATAATGATTTTAAAAGAGCTCAGGTATTTAATAAATGGTACTATTTATGACCTTAACTCTTATTATTTTTATTTTTATCATTTAGTTACTGTACCCGAGTACTGTTAGACTCGGAAAATGATAAAACACTATTTCAATTGTATCTTTTTCTTGATTGTATTTATAGATTGTTATGCATGAAAACACTCACAACACATGCAAATACAGATATGCACTGCAAATAGCACAGACCATAATGAAAAAGTGTCAGGGGACCACAAAAAGTTTTTTTTATTGACAAAGTTTATACTGACAAAGTTTACATTTTGCAGTTTAGTGGCTAATTTGTAAAATTTTCGAGTTCAGTGGTACAAAAATGATTCGATCATTTAATTCAATAATTCGATAATAATTCGATTTCGAAAAGGAGGAATAGCACCCAATTTGGGGGATAAGCAAATCGAACTAAATTGTACAAATGAGATTGTATGAATTCATACAAATTAGCCCTTAAAACAAAGTTATGAATTGTGTTTAAGTTTATGTGGTTTAATTGTAATCATACAAAGCTCCAAGAACACTTTTGTTCACCAAAAATGTATTATATTTTTTTCTTGATTGTATTTATATGTTGTTATGCATGAAAAAGTTTATAGATTGTTATTAGTTTTTGATGGAGTTTTAAACACTTGCATGAAAATACTCACAACACATGCATATAATTAAAGGCATTTCAAAAAGCACAGACAATATGGCACTGACCTTAACAGTAATAAGTTCAATCAAAGTTGTTTTAAAGTTTTGGTGGACAAAAGTGTTATTAGAGTTTTATATGATTACAGTTAAACCACTGAAGTCATGTGGAATTAGGGGTAACAAATCAGAGTTGATCTGTGATTCATACGCATCACAACCCACGGTTCCAATTACAAGTGACCCGCGGAATCAACACTTTTATTTTTGTATATTTATTCCTAAATGTGTAACGATCGCAGAGAGGTCGCCTCTCACATCCTTTAAATCACATCTATGAAAGCATTTAGGCTTTCCTGTAAAATATAATTATGACAAAAGAAGTTGTGGTAGGTTATTCAGGATGTGGGGGTGGGTGTCTTGGGTTATTAAAGGTGTTTTCTGTCACTACTTGTTCACCCTGCATTAATGCAATCAGTTAAAGCTGCACGATTAATCATCAAAAGATCTGGATCTTAACACCCACGCAACATAAATTATAAATGATGGTTATTTGCATATATTTATTAATTCTTTGAATCGCTGCATTCAAATCTGTGTTTGAAAAATGCAAAAATCAAGAAAGGGATTGAGTCTTTAGTCTTTTGAGTTAGTTATGAAGTTACAAACAGTCAAATAGCACGCAAGTACTGGGATAACAGTTTATAGTTTAGATTAAAACCACTGATGTTTCTGGTAAAGATTAAAATCCCCGTCATATACTCAAAAATGAAAGTTGTAGGCAGCAATTACATTATTTAACCAAAAAGTGGTGACAACCATCAACAATTTGCCACTGAATAATTCTTCAAAAATGACACATCTAGCTATGAAACATGAATATTTATAAGTGAATACCTGACTCATTTATTAAAAATGAGACTAAAAATAAATATGAATTGTACAAATTATATTGTTAGATTTATACACTTCGCGTTATCAGTAGTAACAGTAAATTCAGCTGATTATTTCATCATTTTATTTTTAATAAAACTACAGGTTCTAAGTTCTAGTAGTTAAAACCAAAAATGTCTTGCAGTGCTGTTTTTGTAATAGATGAAAAGCAAATCACATTTGTCTCCTCCCCTTTTGGCTGATCGGAAAAATGATCCGATCCGTGAATAAAAAATCATGATGTGATCTGAACAGTGAGATTTGTGATCAATTGCAACACTACATGGAATGTTTTGACAAAGATTCAGAAAATAACTGAAGGTCTCAGGGGGGTTTAACGACTGGAGGCAAAATAATATTAATAGAAATTTCATTTTTGGAATGAACTAACCTTTTAAAACTCTTTACTGTAAATCAGCAGGCTTGTCACCAATGCCCGAGTTCAGTCAGCAATATCTGAAACTAACACTGTACAAGCCTTGCACTTTAAGCACCCATCGGGCTGATATCTGACCTTTACTGCCCATGGCAGAGCACACCTGAGACCAGATCGAAGTTTTCACTCCTCACTTGGCTCAAAAGCGCTTCTTTCAGCAAATGGGTGATAATAATAGTCAGTTGGGGGGTGAATTTGTGTGGCCTTAATATAAGGGCCACGCAGAGTGTTTTCAGATCAATTGAACAAATCCACAGAAATTCTTATGAGAGGCAAGAGCAGGCTCTAAGGTGATCCTTGTGCACTTTAATTGATCTTCAGAGATGCCAATATCTTGCTCATCATAAATTCTCTTTTAATATACTGTAGGCAGACAAAGCTCAGGTCCAGAGTCAAAATGTTACGTCCAATAGACTGATTCTAGTATACATTGTGGCCAGCTTTAGCAAACTTTAAACAGAGAGATCACCTTTCGCGTCCTTCAAATCACATGTATGAAAGCATTTAGGCTTTCCTGTAAAATATAATGATGACGGAAAAAGTTATAGAAGGTTATTCGGGATGTGGTGGTGGGTTTCTAATTAAAGGTAATTAAAGGTGTTCTGTCACCACTTGTTTAGCCTGCATTAATGCTTGCTTCAAAATATTACGTCCCATTGACTGATTCTTGTATACATTGTGGCCAGCTATAGCAAACTTTAAACAATGGTCCCCTGCAGATGCCAGCTTTTCAGTTCATACTGTAGGTCTCAGTTGTTCATTGTAAATAGTATTGAGACCAAGCGGAGAGAAGATGAATACTTTGGCTTAAGTATCCTTTTAAGACAATGTAATCGTACTAGAGCTCAACAATGTAACAAACTTTGCTAAGTTAAAAAGATCAATTAGGGCGAAGCAGTGGCGCAGTAGGTAGTGATGTCGCCTCAATGCAAGAAGGTCGCTGGTTCGAGCCTCTGCTCAGTTGGCGTTTCTGTGTGGAGTTTGCATGTTCTTCCTGTGTTCGCGTGGGTTTCCTCTGGGTGCTCCGATTTTCCCCACAGTCCAAAGACATGCAGTACAGGTGAATTGGGTAGGCTAAATTGTCCGTAGTGTATGAGTGTGTGTGTGTGTGTGTGAATGTGTGTGTGGATGTTTCCCAGAGGTGAGTTCCGGCTGGAAGGGCATCCGCTGCGTAAAAAAACTTGCTGGATAAGTTGGCGGTTCATTCCCCTGTGGCAACCCCGGATTAATAAAGGAAGTAAGCCAACAAGAAAATGAATGAATGAAAAAGATCAATTAAAGGATTAATTACAAATCTAATGTTTTATTCTACTCTCTTATTTAAAATGTACACAGTGGTACAAATAATCTTCTTTAAGGAACAGTATTGTACCTATGTAAAAATGAGACCTTATATTGTACAGAAAAGACCTTTTATGGTACTGTTCTGTACCTTTTATGGTACAATGAAATGGAGATACACAACTGTTCTCATAAAAAAGGGTACATAAGTGTTGGACAACTCCTTCTTTATTACTATGAAGATAAATATTATTAGAAATGATTTATGAATAATGTTCATATTAAAACATGAATCATCAATCAAAAGTATATGTTTAAAGAAACTCATAAACATTAATTATTAAGTTCTATAATTCAAAACAACTAGTAAAACATAAAATTATAGGTATTGTAAACTAAACATTTAAGGCATTTTCAAGAAACATTTGGTAAGCATACATTCTCATTATTGAAATTCACCATTAATTTGCTTTCCACTACGCATGTGAGCTGGAAAAACTCCCGCATATGCAAAGTGTTCATGCAGACATTTTAGCATTGTAAAGCTAATCAAAAGTTGTGCCTATCTCATTACAATACTTTTGCCTAATTATATTTCTATTTTAATATAAGTAAATTACATTAACTTTTAAGTGAATACTAAGGTATTGTGTGAAAATTGGAGAATTTTTTTTTTTTTGTACATGGAAGAATGTATTTCTGTAACATTTTTGTGAAAAGTGTGAAATGTTTAGCAAAAAAATAGATCTTTTGACTTATGTTAAAGTAATTTTTTCCTTATTGTAAATTGAAAAGGTGCATTTACACAAAAAAGAAGCTTTAAAAAAGATTGTTTAACAAATGTATTAGATGTTTTATATTTACTGAAAATAAATCGACAATTTTGGATATAGCAAAATGCCTTTAAATAGTTCTTAAAGGAACACATTTGACACTGTTAAGGTACAAAGTATCTTGTCACTGTAGTGGTACCTTCATGGATCAGATTTTTACCTTTGATGAAGATGCAATATTGTATCTGCAGGTTTTAAAAACCAAAAGTACATTTTTGGTTTTTTGTGGTACAAATCATGTCCTTAAAGATGCAAACTGCAATGGTACAAATTTGTTTCTTTGTCTTAATTCAATTCTGTTCCATAAAAAGGTACTGCCCCAGTGATAAGGGTTTGTACCTTCTTTGGTACAACATTGTGCATTTTTCTGAGAGTGTACAGTATATATAGTCACTGAGTTTTAAATACTGTTTCCTGTTTTTGTTTTTATCTTATTTTTAAGAAATAAAGAAAAACTGAGGGATTGCACACTACTGAACAGTTTGTTTGGGGTCTGAAAAATGAATGAATGAATGAATGAATGAATGAATGAATGAATGAATGAATGAATGAATGAATGAATGAATTTTTATGATACTGCATTTACTTGAATATTGGTCAAAACAGTTTATTTCAGTTTATTTACATACTTTTTATTTGATTTTTATCACAATGACAACAATAGCAACAATCTTAATTAATAATGATGGTTATCATCATCATCATCATCATCATCATCATTATTTTACTAAACTTATTTTTATATCTGAACCATTTTTTTTACTGTAGTCACAATATTGCCACAGAATCAACTTGCAGTTTATATCCATAATCAAATATGGTTGGAGTATAGGAATCAAGCATTAATTTGGACTTATATTTAAACATAAATAACTATCTGTACATCCATTTAATATGCCACGTTCTTCTATGCGTGTAATTATGTATTTAAAATATTATCTTAACTTTGCAGACTGACTTGTTATAATAAAGCTCCATCCAACAGATTAAAAAAACAACAACAATAATTATACAGTTTAAAACTGATTACGATTGCGCTATACAGTCAATAGGCTTCATAAATCGTGATGTAGTAAACTCCAGGTTCACTCACCACAAGTGCCGGGACCCCTGCGACCACCGCGTAAAGGATAGCCGGTGGGATCGCACTGGACTCCTCTGGTCCCAGATAGGGCTTCGTATAGGCATTATCATGACAGAAAAATCCCTGGACGTGCACGTTGAAAGTATCGGTGTACTCAAAGTAGTAAGCCAGCATGACAGTCCCTGCCATGATCACCAGCTGAAAGTAAAGCATTGTCGATGAGGCTCAAACGGATCCCGGGAAATAAACGAAAGGCCTCCGGTTCCTATGGTAGTTTTGGCATGATTTCCTCTTATTCCACCATGACATGTCATAAAATCCTGCAGGGATAGAAGCGCATTGTGTCGCTGACAGAGCGCTGTGAAGTGCGCTGGAGTCTGAGGAGGAATTGGGTTAGAGGAGCTCAGGCTGGGCAGCCGCACGCGCTGTAGGCGTGCCACACTTTAATAAGTCATGATCGGATGCCTGTGAACATGCACTTCAACTGCTTTATCTCAATATATTATAGATTTTTGTTGTATCCGTGGATCTTTGTGATCTCTATTAGTTCATAATTAGAATAGTCTTATACATATATCTTAAAAGTAATTGAACAAATGAACTCCTTAGATTTTGTGTATAGTAAAGACATGCACAAAGTGAGGACTTCAGGGTATTTTGAAGATGAATGAGGTAGAAACTGTGCACTGCTGCCCTCTTGTGAAAGTACAGCGTCAGAATGAGTAAGACTTTTCAGTAAAGTCCCAATGAAATCAAAATGGAAGTTATATATTTATTATGCAGTTTACTATTTTATTTTACTATTATTTTATTATGTTAGTCTTAAGTTTATTCATAAACTATATGGTTCAAAATGGTAATAGTTTACAATATGGTTCCAATAGTCAATGTTAATAAAACTTAAACAAACAATGAATAAAACATTTATTACAGCATATCTGATACTGTATTAATAAACTGGCCCATATCCAGCACACTACTTGGGTGTCAATTTGTGCATACACTGTAAAAAAATGATATGTTTCACACAAATGTTGTTAACTTAGTAGTTTTTTACAAAATTACATGAATTGAATATAAAACAATTAAGTTGTCTACCAAAAAACTCAAGAATTGTTGTTTCATTATTTTAAATAAGTAGTATGAACAAGCGATAAACGTCATTTTTGTGTGTATGCATGTTTTTGACAAATGTTTTCCATTTTTTCCCATCATCACTTGAGAGACGTTACTGTACCAATCAAATATTCATTCACTGTGTTATCACTAAAGCACTCTATTTAGTTGCACATGATTAAATTGTTATGCTGTATTATCTGCACCCACCTGAAATTTACTTTAAGATGTGCCTTTGTGCACAAATGCAGCATGCAGAGTCACTGAGGCAACAAGTCTGCTGCCTGAACTTTCACATGCACCACACGCTGACTGGCCCAGATTGGCACAAAATGGAAAGGTTAAGCAAAAAGAGCTGTTCTTCCTTATATTGGAAAAGTGACCAATCATTCAGAGGAATAAACAACCCTCTGATGACACTCCCATTTATAGCATCAAATAATAAACATTATCGGCTTTTACCACTTGAATGTAGCTTGGTGTGAATTAAAAAAAAAGCCCAAAATTATGGAAACCACTGCTGGGGGATAGTTGGATTGATTGATTGATTGATGGATTGATTGATTGATTGATTGATTGATTTATTTATTCAGTTTGACTAACGTTCCATTAATTTAGACAAGCTCCATCTCAATTCAGAAGTAATGACAAGTGCTTTAAAGTGCACAAAGTCTGAACCGAGTGTTGTGCAATGAGATGGTCTTGCCTACAGAGGACTGATCTCATCTCCAATTAAGCAGCAGTAAAATTTATATTGGGATAGTTTGCCCAAGGGAGAGCTAGATAGAGAAAGAGATATAATTTTAATTTACTTCCTGTTTACTTACTCTCAGTTGGTTTCAAACCTGTATGTTTCTTTATTCTGTTGAACACAAAAGAAGATATTTTGAAGAAAGTGGAAGACCTGAAACTATTGAATTCCATGGGAAGAAAAACACATACTTTCCAGCTTGCTTCAAATATCTTCTTTTGTGTAAGTGAAACAGGTTTGTAACAAGTAAAGTGTGAGCAAATTATGACAGATTTTGGATGGACAGTGCCTTTAAAACAGTATTGTCAATTTATTTACAAGTTAAAAATACATATAAACAATTGTCGGTCTATAAAATCCATCTTAGTAAGATATGCCTCAAGTTTAACGTGTTGTTTGTATTTTTAACATGTAATTATCACATATCATTGAACTCATATCAAAACAATGCACACTTTAAGGTGTAATCTGGATTTTACTCATTAAAAAATATCCTGTCCAAATTAGTATACAATGAATCTTGAGATATTTTAGACCATGAAGGATTCATCAATTTAATCTTTAATTGCTCATACATTGAAAGACACATTTGGAAGCTGTGTATAAATACTTTGAATTGAAACAGTGTTCGTCATGTCAGATTGATGTTGAACCGCACTTGCTTGTACAAGGTTCATGAGGTTGTGTGACAATTGCGCCTGATAATTTGAAATTTGTCTGTTGATGAAAATTGAAATTAAAAAAATGAAAGTTCTGTCATCATTTACTCAACATTGACATATTAGTAACTGCCAGTAATAGTATTTATTTTTCCCATGGAAGTCAGTGGATAACAGGGATCTAACATTTTTCAAAATATCTTCAGTTGTGTTCAACAGAAAAAAAAACTTAAATAAAAAAACTCAAGTCAGCTTGGAACAAAGCCAAGGATAAGTAAAAGATGAGAGAGGTTTCATTTTTGGCTTTCCCTTTTTTTCCCTTTAAAGGGCACCTAAGGTGAAAAATCTACTTTTCAAGCTGTTTAGACAGACATGTGTATAGTGTATAGACCGCCATATTTGGGTGATATAAACACACCCAGTCCTTTTTTTTTTTTAATTGAACAACATAAAAACAGTAGACCAATTGGAGCGGTTTTCAGATCGACCACAACTTGACGTAGGAGTGTGGTTCCCGCGCTCAACGATTTGATTGACATCTGCGTATTAATATTTCTCCGTAGTAACGTGTATGAGCATATCAACAAGACAGAATTAAAGCAACCAGGATTAAAAGGTCTGTTCAGTTTGCTAGGATTATCAGTCGTCATAAAATGTGATCGAGTGAGTTTTACAAGTTTAAAATATTATAAAACAGTGCATGTTTGTAATAAATTTCAGCAATGTATTTAAGCTTTACTTCATCACCCCATCTGCGTGTCAGTACAATTATAAAAGAAGACGCTTCAATCCCGGTTTGTGGACGCTAAATCAGGTTTATTTTGTACACTCATTGTTAAAGTTCTTACTGTAGTATTTCTCACATATGTTACGTAAGATCTGCTTCCTTTATGACTGTCTGTTGTCTGAGGCAGCTGAGGACAGAGATTAAAGCATGCTGACAGGCACGCACGGTGGGCAATGCTGAACATGTTTTTTTTAGTACATATACTGCAGGGATGTCCAGATTTGGTGATGGAGGGTGGGTGTCCTGCAAAGTTTAGTTCCAACCCCAATCAGACACACCTGGGCTAGCTAATCAAGCTCTTACTAGGCCAGGGGTGTCCAAACTCAGTCCTGGAGGGCCAGCGTCCTGCAGATTTTAGCTCCAACTTGCCTCAACACACCTGCACGGATGTTTCAAGAAAGCCTAGTAAAAGCTTTATTAGCTAGCCCAGGTATGTCTGATTGGGGTTGGAACCAAACTTTGCAGGACACTGGCCCTCCAGGAACGAGTTTGGGCACCCCTGTATAGGCATTCTAGAAACATCCTTGCAGGTGTATTGAAGCAAGTTGGAGCTAAAATCTGCAGGACGCCGGCCCTCCAGGACTGAGTTTGGATACCCCTGATATACTGTATACATGCAGGTTGAAGTGTCAGTGTTTCTGCAAGGTGATATAATGTCTCATGTTTGCACATCTTTACAATAACCTTCCCATTCCAAATAAGCTCTCGGTATGTGATGTGTTTATCCAAGTGTATTATTGCATCATATATGAAAAATAGTCTCAAATACAGCAGTTTCATTGGCTAGTGTGCCTGACCATGCATTAAAAAGGTCAATCTGTGTGTCTGTGTGTGTGCAGTAGACTCGCACACTCAGTCAAAATCAACAGGTCGAAGGTGTTGACACAATACCAATCAATGACACAAATGTTCCACTTGCTTTTAGACAAACGCTTGTAGACTTTGATAAACACTTAAGCTTAAGGAAATCCACACAATCATTCTAAGTGCATTTCACTTCATGAAGTGGACTAATAAAGACTTTAACATGATTTGTGACATTATAAATTGCCTTTAAGTTTTGGTTCATTCAAAAATGAAAATTCAGCCACACTCCCTTCACTTAATTAAAATCTACTTGAGCTTCTTTCTTCAGCTGAACACAAAAAAAAAGATATTATGAAAAATGCTGGTTGATAGTGCCATAGATTGCATAGTATTTTTTCCTGTTATGGAACTTGATGGATCCCAAAAACCAGCGTTCTTTAAAATATATTGTGTGTTCAACAGAAGAAGCTCATTGAGTGCAACAAAATAATTTTTAGAGTTAATTTTCATTTTTAGGCGAACTAACCCTTTTAGTTTACCTGCTGTATGGGAATTACTGAAATATTGGCAATACAATAGTTTTACCATGTCTACTTATTATACTGGATTACAATGCTATATTTATTTCACTGTTGATAATATCCTTATAGCTGACATGTGGTGTAAACATGAAGACCTCCATGAGAGGGAGACAAAGCAGCATTTTAGAGAAGTTAATAGGACCAAAGTTGCATTAATGTCCATATTCTTTAAAAGTGCCTCTTTGAAATCTATAAAGTTGCTGTAGTACAGAACATAATGTTTTGCTATTATTTAAACTCTTTTTGACAAATAGAACATACGTATGTCTATAATTAATGTGTACATTTTTAAAAAGTTTTTCTAAAAAGTTTCTTATGCTCACCACGTATGCAGTTATTTTACAAAAAATAACAGTAATTTGCGAAATATTACATATTTTAAATAACTGAATTCTATTTTATTTCATTTTAAATAATAATAATTTATTAGGTCAAAACCAAAATGTATTCAGTAGTACAGGATCCTTAAGAAATAGGCTGTCACTGAAGATAGATAGATAGATAGATAGATAGATAGATAGATAGATAGATAGATAGATAGATAGATAGATAGATAGATAGATAGATAGATAGATAGATAGATAGATAGATAGATAGATAGATAGATAGATAGATAGATAGATAGATAGATATTGTAAGAGCAACAAATAATATTTTGACTTTTCATTGATCATTTGAAAAAATGGCAGAAGGTAGAATTTTCCAATTAGTTATTTACTGACCCAAGATTCTCACAGAAATTAGTCAAATATGGTGAAGGAAAAACTATGGTTTGGGGTTACATTCTGTATGGGGCATGCAAGAGATCTGCAAAGTGGATGGCAACATCAACAGCCTGAGGTATCAAGACATTTGTGCTGCTCATTACATTACAAACCACAGGAGAGGGCAAATTCTTCAGCAGGATAGCACACCTTCTCATACTTCAGCCTCCACATTAAAGTTGCTAAAAGCAAATAGGGTCAAGGTGCTCCAGGATTAGATGAATCCAAAGAATCTTGATGAACTCTAAAGTCCTGCAGGAATGCTTTTTTTTGCCATTCCAGATGACTTTATTAATATGTTATCTGAGTCATTGCAGAGATGTATGGATGCAGTCCTCCAAGCTCATGGGAGTCATACACAACATTCTTTTTCCACTGCACCATGACTTTATATACCGTACACTATTTCTGTTAAGTGACAAGACTTTTGTCTAAGCAAAGAGGCTTAGAGGCTTAAGCTTTTCATATTAGCCCCTTCTGATACCACAAGACTTTTGTCAGGTAGTGTGTGTGTGTGTGTGTGTGTGTGTGTGTGTGTGTGTGTGTGTGTGTGTGTGTGTGCGTGTGTGCGTGTGTGCGTGTGTGCGTGTGTGCGTGTGTGTGTGTGTGTGTGTGTGTGTGTGTGTGTGTGTGTGAAAACTAAAACTATTCTATTCTAAATTTTAACATTATTTCAACAGATTGTTGTATAGGTTCTCTCCAAAAAAAAAAAAAAAAGAAGCTGAAAGTAGTATATATTTTATGTGTGTTATTATATACTGTAAATATATATACTTTTTATTTAATCCATATATTTTTTCCTGGTATTTGAGGCCACCTTTAGGTTGCCATTTATCAACTATTGATATTTATCACACCATTGTCTATGTCCTTCACTATTTCATGTTTAAAAAACTATTTATTTAAACATTTTTTACACATTTTGCACCTATACAGTAAACTGTACATTACCTTTAAAAATGTCTAGATATTACCACTTAAATTTAATGCATCAGTATGGACCACTAAGGAACAAATGCATATGTTACTTGTCATAAAGGATGCTAATAATAAAATGTTGAAGGTATAGATGCATTATAAAGCACTTGCAATCACAACTTTTCCACTTACAGTTCTCAGCATATATGTAATGTATATTTTGTGTAAATGAGTACACTCACATATCTCTCTTTTAAATTATTCATTCATTTTTCTTCTGCTTAGTCTCTATTTCATTGGTCACCACAGCTAAATATACCACCAACTATTCCACCATGTTTTACGTAGCGTATACCCTTCCAGCTAACCCTGGGAAACGTTCATACTGTACACACACTCATACACTATGGACATAAGTTCATTCAATTCACCTATAGCGCATGTTTTTGAACTATGGAGGAAACTGAAGCACGCGGAGTAAACCCATGCCAACCCTGGGAAAATATGCAAACCCCACACAAACATGCCAACTGGTCCTACCGGGACTCAAACCTGCGACCTTTTTGCTGTGAGGTAACAGTACTAACCACTGAGCCACTATGCCACCCTCTTTTAAATAATATCTTCTATTGAATGCTTTATAATATGTGTGTATACACTATAAGTCAGTACCAAAGTCTGGAACCAATGGAAATGGAAAACTGGAACCAATTTAGCAAAAAAACTTATGAACACAGTCCTTAAATTATCCAAATTAAAATGTTGGGGAAAATTTCAAATAAATTGTAATAAACATGAAAAATCTAAAGAAAAAAAAAAACATTTCATCATCTCAGAATTATAAGTTTCTACCTGACATTTTTGTTAAAATTGAGTTATTGATATATTCTTATCTATGACTGACAACTTATTTACATTATGGGATGTTTTTATTTTTATAAGTTGTTTATATTTTAAGAGCTTTATTTAAAAAAAAAACTAGTGTTAAACACATACTGTTTGCTATATGGAATGAAAAAAAAAAACTTTGAAGCTCAATATCTCAAAATCATTCAGAACACAGACACAGATAGAACCTTATAATTCCAAGGTGATGATATATTGTGCTGCCAGTTTAACTTTGCAATAGCCTATCTGATTTGAATTTAAATGTATTATATTTTTATTCCTAAAGATGTTGACAAAACTTTTATTTTAATAGATATAAATGTTTAATAAAACACTAAAATAAAACACATTTAAATGCACCTAAGACGCTAGGCCTATATTCATTGAGAAATTGATCATTTAAAAGGGGGTGTACTCATTTATGCTGAGCACTGTACTGTACAGTGCATGTCTTATAGCCATGACTTGGACATTCCACAAGATGGCGTCTGTGCCTACTGAAAAGAAAAGCAGATTCAAGTTTGATTGTTACTTTTTCTCAGTTCACTCCTAATGAGCATCGAAAAATTCTTAAATTAATTTAATTCATTTGTGGGATAATTAGAGTTCCCAACACTGAACTTTTTAAAATTCTGAACCATTTGTTGTTCACATATGAAGCTACTTCATTAAAAAGAAATTAAGCCATATGAGCACACTTCAAGTGTGTGTGTGTGTGTGTGTGTGTGTGTGTGTGTGTGTGTGTGTGTGTGTGTGTGTGTGTGTGTGTGTGTGTGCATTAATGTTACATGCACGCTAAATATTCTAGATTAAATTATTTGTTTGTTTTGCAAATAATTTCAATTATGCTTACAATTATGCTAAACAACGCCTTATCTACAACCGTTCTGAGAATTTTAAACCATTTGACAGTCATGATAGTGAGAACGAGCGTGAACGCCCCCACCTCACACACACACGCGCGCGCGAGAGAGCTGCTGGTGAAAATGGGTTTTTAGCACACCTCTGACGTCATCTGGTCAGCATATTGCCTCCAACAAGAAGGTTGAAGGTTGTCATAAAACATTAATCGGTGTTGGACATTGTTAAAATCTCCATCGTCGCGTCCTCGGGGGATGCTGGTTGTGTTGTCATGGTTTCAGTCATGATGTGGCCAGGTTTGATACAGCATCTTTCCGTGTGTCTGTATCCGCAGTAAAAGCGCACTTGGGGATGGAGAAAACGACAGCCTGAAGGAGCGCAATTACTGCACACGGAGAGAAATTGCTCGAGCTGGGCTTTAGTGTTCCTCTCTTTACGCACCGCGTTATAAAGGAACGTACCGTTGATCATGTCTGCGAAAGAAAGGCTCAAAGGCAAGATGACCAAAGACAGCGTCACCTTGCTACCCTGCTTTTATTTCGTGGAGGTAAGTGGGTGTTGTAGAGCGTTTCGTGTGTGTTATGTTTAATTAATAGAGAGAGTTGAGGATATGCTGGTCTTCATTCATTCGTTCGTTCGTTCATTCATTCATTCATTCAGTGGTCACGTTCAAAATCAATCTCTGGAGCCACAGTCAGTGTTCATTCTGCATGACTGCTCCTTAACTTTATGCATTTGCAATTTGAGAGAAGAGAAAGACTAAATGTATTACACTTGTTCTTTATCAAGTGAGATGCACAGGTACATGAGATGTCGAGACATTTTCTTTCAAATAAATAAAGAAATAATTGGCTTTATGTCTGAAATTCTGTCTGCCAAAAAGCCCACTCTATGATTTTGAAATGCAGTTTTCAATGTCAAGACAGCATAGCCATAACACATTATTGCTTTAAAAAGAAACCACACTGCTTATAGGACTTGAAACAATCTGGAAATTAGGTAATTCTAGTCAATCTAGTGGGTTTAGTATGTGAACGGTTATTATATGAAGGCTAATCTGACGTGGCCTAGATATCAGAAAGTAATGAGTGCTGATCACTGGTTTCATGGGAGATAATGGTGGCAGTCTTTGATCTGTCTTGTTTACATGTCAGGCTCCTGTGCTGAATTCCCCGTTTCCTGGATGTTAAAGTATATTAAGCATCCTGCTGTATGGTACAGATTAAATAGCGTGATTATGGACTAGATATTGGTTTTATGTTCAGCTTAAACAGTTCATTCATTGAGGAATGAGGGCATAAGTAACTACTGTGAGATGTAAGCTATGTGTAGCTTTTATTAAAGTGCCCCATTAGCCTTTTTTAATATTAACATCATGCAATGTTTAATTTATTGCTAAATCTCCGTAGAGTTTTACAGATCAAAGTGCACTGCAAATAATGTAGAATTAATGGCAAACTTCTGCTTCTCGTCTATGTACTGTACATCTGTAACAAATTAGCATATTTCGGCTTGCCCTCAAACACTGTAATTGGCTTATATTGTGGACATCAGGTTGACAGAAGCATTTACTGTCAAGACTAAACATTTATCCCCTCTTTGTTCCAACTCCTATTATAACAACCACTGAAGTTGCAAAATCAATCTCTTACACTCTCACTAGGATGACCACCCAAATTGGTAGTTCTATCTTGGATGTCAAGCTTTATATAATATGTGTTTACATATTTCTGTGTGTTTTTCTCCTTGAAAATAAAATTAAACGTTTATAGATATTTGAAAAACCATAACTCTTTATGTATTATTTATTTTACCAATTTATTCATATAGTCATCATCATATTATAATAATAGTGGGAAAACTAACCAATCATCGTATTTATTGAAATGATTTTTTTCCCTCTGATGATGACGGCAAATAATAATAGAGAAAATGAACCAGTGGATTAAACATGAACTATTATAGCACACCAGACATCTGGATGTAAATACTTAACAAGAACATTCTACTCAAAGCTGCCAAATCCAGCAAAATAGCTTTGAGTTCAAGATTTACCGAATTTTTACCTAGTCTCAATTTACCTAGTCTCTTACATACTGTAGCTTATGTTTAGTAGCCTGAATAGATGCTATGGGTTATTGTTGCATGACCTGAACCCGATCAAGTTAAGTGCCAGTCACAATAACAAGCTTATTGGTGATTCAAACAATATAATTTACATCATTATTTATAAATAGTTAACTCTAATAACTCACTGACTTCCAACTACTGACTTCCAAATGTGCATTGTCAACAACTTGGCTGACCTCTGACTTGACACATACGTAACACACAACAGCACTGTAAAACCCAAAAAGTTAAGGTAACTTAAACTATTTGAGGAAACCGATTGCAAACCATTAAAGTTCAAAAACTAATCCCAATGATGAGTACTGTGAACTTAATCCATTTGAGTAAACGAAGCAATTTGTGCACAGTAAATGAAGAGAACTCAAACCAGCTTAGTGCTGTAAAACTTAACAAGTTCAGGCAACTCAAACCGTTTGAGGAAACCGATTGCAATCAGTCATTTGAGTTTAAAAAAAAAAACGAATCTACTGTATATGAGTAATGTGAACTTACTCCATTTAAGTTGAAGTAATGAGGTATTTAATTAACTCATTACCTTCAACACTGAGTTCAAAACTATTTTTCAAATAAGTGGAATTAACTGTCAGTAAATTTTGAGTTACCTACACTCATTTCATTTGATAAAGTTGACTGTTGGGTTTTACATTGAACGATGTTGATGATGATGATGATGAGGATGTAATCCAGTTCAAACAAATACAGCTGTTCAAAAAACTGAAGCTCTTATTTTCTTACAGTGAATTTCTCCTTTATACCTTTTTACTTCTTGTTTTCCACTTTTACTTAGTTACTGGCATTTAGTTATGCTCATACAACTACGTTCTCTGACCAGAGCTTCCGCTAAGAATGTGTCTTACATCATACAGTATGTCATGCTGAGTCAAAGATCAGCCAAGAACACTGAACAAAATTATTCAAAGATGATTCCTTGAATTTACTATTTTTTACGTTAAGTGGTTGTAAACAATCAATTTGGGATGATTTTACTAAATTATTACAAGATTAATTTTTTTTTATTCAACGCATAGAAATTGTTTGCATCAATTTTACAAAAAAATCCTTTATTTTCAGTGAAGTTGTTGAGAATGTGAGACCTGGAGTCATTGATTTGAGTTTACGTTTTGCGATCATTTTCCTTTTTAAGAGAACTATACTTTAATAGTGGAAAAGACGGAAATTGAAATGTCCGGCTTAGGTCTTGCTTGTAATGGAAATTTGGGTTAATTAAGTAGAGTAGTTCAGTTTTTACAGTGTGTCATCAGAGGACTCAAACTCAGACTTGAACTGATAAAAGGTCATTGTTACTGAAGCACAGTGTGTATTGCTGTAGAATGATGAAGCCTTTAAATCTGAAATTCAGACATGGAAATTGTTGTTTGTCTTCTGTCAATCATTGTTGGCAGTAGATAAGACAAGTTACTAGTACAGACTGGATTATGTGATCAATCAGAGAGGAATAGTTTCTTGGAAAGTAGGCTTTTAAAAATAATGAATCTTTGAATGATACTCTTTGAGAAGATGTTAAACAAAATGGACTAGCGAAACCATTGGGTTAAAATCTAAAATAATTTCAAATTTAAATTTTCATCTGACAACAATGTCTGTCCTTATTTTTGCACAATGTGGATTGAAACAACCCAGCATTTATATAACAAGATAATGAAAGTGTTTTTACCCTTTGATGTACATTGTACTCATTAGGATTTCACTCTGTCATTTTTTATGTGAAAGATTCTATAACACATACACATTTTTCATCAAGACATCCTGATGTAAAACCAGTTGTAAAGTTCTGTAAAAGGCTAACCTAGAATAGCGTCTGTTTGTCAGATCAGACAGAATCAATGCTCATTGGCTGCACTGAAATGAATATCATGTACCCAGGTGTGACCTGGTTGCCTTCTATAGAGTTGCTTTGCTGCAGAGACCTTGTTTCTGTTCCAAGCTGGGAAGGGAATGAATTAAAAGAGTCATTTATTCTGCTATGCTTCACTGATTTCACTAATTAATTTCCATGTTTCACTACTGTGTTTCAGTTTATAAAATTAACTGCAAGAGGGCTGGAAAGTTTTCCTTGTCCTCCCACAATTTTATTTCACAGTTTTTGATAAATATCATTTCAAACATATAGTTCCATATCAGTTTATAGGATCATGGTTTAAGTTGTAAGTTATCAATCTAATCTTCTACAATGTAGTTTGATCAATACTCTAATATCCACCACAATACCTACACTGTAAAAGCCAAAAAGTTAAGGTAACTCAAACCATTTGGAGAAATCGATTGCAAAAAACCATTTAAGTTCAAAAACTAATCCTAATGAGTACTTTGAACCTAATCCAATTGAGTAAACGAAGCTATTTGAACACTGTAAAACCTGAAAAATGAACAGAACTCAAACCAACTGAGTACTGTAAAACCCAATAAGTTCAGACAACTCAAACCGTTTGAGGAAACCGATTGCTACAAACCATTTGAGTTAAAAAACTAATCTATACGAGTACTGTGAACTTACTCCATTTACGTTAAAGTAATGAGTTATTTAATTAACTCATCACCTTCAACACTGAGTTCAAAACTCTTTTCAAATAAGAAGAATTAACTTTCATTAAATTTACTACACTCATTCCATTTGATAAAGTTGGGTTTTACAGTGTACAATACCCATATTCCTTCAAAAAGTCTTCATTAATACATTCTTAATGGTTTAGATGTGCCATAGACTGCTCTCAAACATTGTTTAAATAGTTCTGTAATGTCCACATGAGGTATGTGGCTTATGTATAGTAAGGGCAAAAACTTGAATGTTAGAATGAAATGCTCTGTTTTTACTTTATTTGGAAATGTCATGAATAATAATGATTATTATTATTATTATTATTATTCTATATTAAATATAGGATAAATTGCATTTCAGTTGTTGTTCATCACAGCAACAAATACTTAAAGACTGATTTATTTTCAAACATTTTCACATTTTAATCCGACCTACTGTACAACATAGAAAATTTTGTGACTATTTATAGTCCTTTTGTTTGTTAACTCTGTACAGTAACGCTCCACTAAAATTAATACATTGACAAGCATTTATTAATCATGTAAAACTCTTAGTTAATGTCTGATATGGGCGGCAGGGTGGCGCAGTGGGTAGCGCTGTCACCTCACAGCAAGAAGGTCGCTAATTCGAGCCTCGGCTCAGTTGGCATTTCTGTGTGGAGTTTGCATGAACTCCTTGTGCTGATGTGGGTTTTCTTCAGGATCCCCTAAATTGTCCATAGTGTATGTGTGTGAATAAGTGTGTATGGGTGTTTCCCAGTGCTGGGTTGCAGCTGGAAGGACATCCGCTGTGTAAAACATATGCTGGATAAGTTGGCAGTTCATTCCGTTGTGGGAACCCCTGATTAATAAAGGGACTAAGCTGAAAATGAATGAATAAATGTCTGATATGCATTTAAAAAGCCTTAAATTGAGTAACTACTCAATTACAGTTGTATATTTTTAATTAACTTTAACATATCACTACAATGTCTGTTTCTAACTAAGAATTTTAATGCATTAACAATTGCATTTTATGTTATTGTAATGTTACCTACTGTATTGTACTTCATCATCCTTTTGAAATTTAATTTATTTAAACCTTTTCCCTGAACATTTACAGTATATAATGCAATACATCGACTATTTTTTGGTTATTATACTTGTTAAAGTAATATTTCTTACAGCTTACATCAGTATCATAATAATATCATATACCGTTAAAAACTTCTGCAATTAATTACCAGAACATTTGATAGTGGCAAAAGCCTACCATAGACCTAACCAATAGAGTTTTCACAAGCAAACGTGAAAAGTGCTTTTATGAACTTTTGATTTTATTTAGTTTTTATCTTACTTGTGGAAACGTGCTTTACTGGACTTAAACTAAAATGCTCTGCATCCCAAGTACAACATGTTGTGGTATTTATTTGGTTAAACTTTGGCTGAAGCATGCATTTACAGGTACAGTGAGCCTGTGTTGCACAAAACTATATACGTTAAGCTATTTCAAGAACACCAACAGTAGGCTACAATATTTCTCTATTGAGAAGTGTTTTTTCAGATGCAAAACTGTTTTATTGAGACTTGCAGACAGCACTGACAACATTTATCTGTGTTTTGTATTATATTCCTCTTGCGTACAATACTGATTTGCTTAGTCAGTGTTTTCGTGTGATGTGGTTATTTTGCTGTTGTACAAGGACCTCAGAAATACTTAGATTTATTAGGTGTAGTGACATGAAACTTCACTGGGGTCAAAATAACCAGAAAATAACCAGCTAATTAACCAGATAAAAAATGTAACAATAGAAAAAGACACCAAACACCATTAAACATGCAATATAGTCTGGAAAAATTTAATTAACCATTCTGGTACTGATAGATTGTGCATACCGATGCAAGTTTTAATGACTTAATAAACAAATGTATTTATAAAAAAGTTATTTTTGTTGTGTATTGCACTGTAAGTTTGTACCAACTTTAATATAAGTGTTTAAGACTTGAGTAAGACTTTTGTTTTAGCAATTCAATGCTTAACATTAGAAAATATACAGAATAAAGGCAATAAATGACATCCAGTGGTGTGCTTTGGGTCATTGTCCTGCTGGAAGATGAACCGTCACCCCAGTCTGATGTCAAGAGCACTCTGAAGCAGGTTTCCATTCAGGATGTCTCTGTACATTGCTGAATTCCTCTTTCCCTTTATCCTGATTAGCTTTCCAGTTCCTGCTGCTAAAAAACATCCCCACAGCATGATGCTGCCACCACCATGCTTCAGTGTAGGGATGGTATTAGCCTGGTGATGCGCTGTGCCTGGTTTTCTCCAAATGTAATGCCTGGCATTCACTCTAAAGAGATCAATTTTAGTCTCATTAGACCAGAGAATTTAAATTCTTCTGGTCGGAGAGTCCTTCAGATGCCAAATTCCATGGCTTCCGTCTGGCCTCTCTACCATACAGGCCTGATTGGTGGATTGCTGCACAGATGGTTGTCCTTCTGCAAGGTTCTCCTCTCTTCACAAAAGAATGCTGGAGCTCAGACAGAGTGACCACCGGGTTATTGATCACCTCCCTGACTAAGGCCCTTCTCTCCCGATCACTCTGCTTAGATGGCTGGCCTGCTCTAGGAAGAGTCCTGGGGCCTCATGTTTCAACGCTGCGTACTCACAAAAACTTTGCGTACGGCAGATTTCAAGCTCACGTTTGGATTAACTAACAATGAAATGAACGTGAGAATTTGCGTTGGTCCATGCCAACTTCATGCCTGGCGTACGTTCATTTCTTGTGTGTGTTTGTTTTATTTCCATTGGCAACTCCTAGAGGCAATTGTGTTAAATTGCACACTACAAAGTATCTTTGAGCCGTGTAATGGCAGCTGTATGGGACAGGTTCATCCGCATTTCTAGCAGGTATAAGGTGTCCATACCATGCGGTTGACCAGCCAAACATTAAAGTGCAATTTGCAGCAGTCGCCGGTTTTCCCAATGTAATCGGAGCGATCAACTGCAAACACACTGCTATAAAGGTGCTATCTGAAGACGAATTTGTATACGTGAATCAGAAACATTTCCATTCAATAAATGTGCAAATAATATATGATGCACAGACTTATAAATGATTCCTACTTGTCTTCCTCGTGATGAAGAATAGAAATCTGATATGTAGCGGGGGAAAAAAGGAAAACGTCTTCATCAGAAGCTGGATTCGAACCGAGTTCATGCTCAAACATGTCAAGACATGTTGCCATGCATTCTAAAAGCTATGCCACTCATGCTGTTAAAGTCACTACAAAATTTTTCACCTTTACATCTCACTATTTCTTTTTTAAATCCACTCAGTGCGATATTCAGACCCAACTGTGTTAACCGCATCAGCTAAACTCTCCCACTCAATTTTTTCTTTTGTTATTAAATTCCGGAGGACAAACTTGCAAATAACACAGTTTTTTTCCGGTTCACCTCCAAAAGTAGCACCTCCAATTCACATTCTGTTCAAAGTTTCTCTTTTTGCTTGCTTTTGCCATTGCTTTTTCATTGGGTTTTGCCAAAGTAGAGTCATTAGCATATTAATACGGGGGAGGAGGCAGGAAGAGGTTTTCCGCTCGTGCACGTGCGCTCAGTTTCACATTCATTGTGATGTACAGAAAGAATATGCGTGTGATTCGGCGTATGCAGTGTTTCATACATCTGAAGTTTTACTGCATACGCACATTTACAGCTTTGTGCGTACGCAATGTTTTAGTTTGATTACAACGCCAAGTACATGAGGCCCCTTGGGGTTTCAAACATCTTCCACTTATCGATGAGAGAGGCCACTGTGCTCAATTTAACTTTTAGAGCAGCAGAAATGTTTCTGTAACCTTCTCCAGCCTTGTGCCTTGAGACAATCCTGTCTTAGAGGGCTACAGACAATTCCTTTGTCTTCGTGCTTGGTTTGTGCTTTGACATGCACTGTCAACCCTGGGACAGGTGTATGCTTTTTTAAATCATGTCCTATCAACTATATTTACCACAGGTGAACTACAATTAAGCTGCTGAAACATCTCAAGAGTGATCAGTGGAAACAGAATGTACCTGAGCTCAATTTAGAGCTTCACGGCAAAGGCTGTGAATACTTATGTATGTGTGATTTTTCCGATTTTTTTATATTTTATTTTATTGTGTGAAGAATTTTGAGGAAATAAATTAATTTAATCCATTTTGGAATAAGGCTGTAATTTTTTTTTAAATGTTTAAAAAGTGAAGCGCTATGAATAATTTCTGGATCCAATATAATATAATATAATATAATATAATATAATATAATATAATATAATATAATATAATATTCTCACTAACCTTCATATTTTGCGGCCACTTACTTTCTAAAGATTTTATCCATTGTCAGCAAAACACATTGGTCAATTAAAATAGAAATAGAATGTATATTATGTTTACTTATTCTGTCATTTAAGCATGGGCCCGGATAATTAAGTTTATTTTTACATAAATAGATTTTACAATGAATGCCGATGGAACATAATTTAACTATTTTTTGACTAATTTTAAGTTATTCTGAACATTAAAAGTGGCAACGTTTATGTTTGCGTGGGTTTTCTTCTGGGTGCTCCGGTTTCCCCCTCAGTTCAAAGACATGCACTATAAGTAAATTGGATCAACTAAATTAGCCATAGTGTATGAGTGTGTTTGTAAACGAGAGTGTGTAGGGTGTTTCCCAGTTCTGGTTTGTGGCTGGAAGTGCATCCTCTGGGTAAAACATATGCCGCAATAGTTGGCAGTTCATTCCACTGTGGCAACCCCAGATAAATAAGGGACTAAGCTGAAGAAAAAAAAAATGAATAATATTATTCATATGTAAATAAAAGTACTTTCTTCTAAAATAATTAATGCAAACAACATAAAAGGACAGCTCATCTTCGACCAGTCAGTACAATCTACAGTATACAGGGTTTCTTTAATTACTGCAAAATTAGTACTGGATAAAGTGTTAATACCCAATAACTACCAGATTTAATTTTTTACCTCAAGTGACCCACTACAATACCATACATTTTTTTGTTTCTCTGCTATAGGATGTTGCATCAATAGAAGTTCAGACCGCAGGGGCTTTTTTCTGCAGATGCGCTCCTCTTTTTAGAAGGGGGCTGATTACAGTAATTAACGCCCCTACCCCCACCTTTGATCCTCATGCTGTCCGCTCAAGTTTCGTAATTATTCAGTACGACGCCACATTTTCACTTTGCATCGCAATATGTGTCCTCCTGGGAGCTGCAATAGACACACACTGAAGACTCTTCCAGCTGATCCATGTTCATTGAGATATTATGGGGTGAACTGTGTCAATGACAACAATGTCTCTAGCATATCTATAGATGTTTCATGAAAATTCACCTGAGAATAACCTTCGTTCTCCTTTTATCACACATCTTCTCTCTAGCCTTAGCATGAACCCGGTATCGCTGAAGAATGTGAAAAGCCCCAGGGGATGTAAATTCAGTGTAGTTTCATCCAAACCCTCATTACATGTATTGGAGAATATGTAGCTCATTTACTAACACAATACTGATCGGTAGCACTTTGTTTAAAAGAAAAATGAGAGAGATGGATCATGTAATATTACAGTAATGACTGCTGAAAATTGTAGCCTTGCAATGTACTGTATGTTTGATTTTTTTAGATGCTGCCTCAGTATGCAAAAGACAGTATGCTTAAAGTCATGAAATAAATATTACCAAACCTGAAATTTTCAAATGTAGTGTAGCTTATAAAATAGGTCATTGGGTCAATCACAATTTACAGTAAATCTGCTCAGAAAAAAGGAAAAGAAAAAAGAAGGGTAAATTGTTTCAAGTTAGAGCATTAGAATCATCATAATAATAATGCAAAACATGTATTACAGCTTTTTCTACATATAATGTGTAACTAATTAATTTACGTATTTATGTATTTGCTTACATACTTATAAGAAAGCTAAAATGAATATCCGCATATTTGAATATGATTTTATTTAAAGTAAAATCCACTAAAATGTAATTTAATGTAATGGCTCATATACAAGAATATACCAATAAAATTTGTCAGGCATATTTAAAACAAGAATAATTTGATGGCATTGTAAAATACTTTTTTATGGATCACATTGTCACATTTGCCAGCGATCTAACCTTCATAGATCGCTGGAGAACATTCACATTTACATGGACTACAATCCTGTCTCAATATGAACTACAAGCCCTGTCATGCAACACACACGCCTGCTCCAAGTCTCCATTGATTACACTCACACAGCTGATTCTGCTCATGCACTGACTACACACACATATACGGCTCACTTTGAGACTCTTATTGCTGAGTCTTCCCTGCAGCACAGAACGTCAACATGGTGGCATTTTGATGTTACGTCATAGGGACACTGGATTTTGTTTGGAGATGAAAATCGGGTTGACGTCAGAACTCAACGTCCAGCCAATGTCAATGTCCAACCTAAAATCAACCATATATCAATGTCTAATCATGTTACACCTTGATGTTGGGTGGACATTACCACTGACATCTACCAGACGTTGGATTTTGGTCACTTACCAGCACAACTTGAAATCAATCAAACATCAACATAATTTGATGTGGTTGGATGTCAAAAAAACATTGTCCTTAGACACTGGCTAGACATTGAATTTTGGTCACCTGATGTCATGACCTAAATCTAACCTAATATTAACGTCTTATGATGATGTGTGCCTGTTGGCTACCGTGTAAGATTAAACAGTGTTATAGTTTCCATGTGTTCTGACCCTTTCTTTGTTTTATTGTTTACCCTGCCTGTTTTATAATTTGTTGGCAGTATGTTTTTATTCATATAAATATGATACAATTTAGAATGATTACTTGTTTTTTTAAATTCATTTTATTAAGTATTGATCAGAATATGTGATCTGATTTCATTTTTACATAAATAAATATGTTATGGTGAACGATGAAAGACATTTTTCACCATATTTTCACTCTTTCTTTACAAGATTATTTAAACAGTGAAAGTCCATACTGTTGTTAATTTGATTAGTAATGATTACTTATTTTTAAAATATATTTTATTTACTATTGATCAGAATATTAGGCTTAAGTTTTACAATAATAAATATATTGGTCACACTTTACAATAAGGTTCATTAGTTAATGTTAATTAATGCATTTACTAACATGAACAAACAATGAACAATATTTAAATTTACTACTTTATTTGATTATTTTAGTGAAGGTTAGTTAATGAAAATACAGTAGTTCATTGTTAGTTCATATTAACTCATGGTGCATTAACTAATGTTAACAAGCATGGTCTTGGATGTTAATAATGCATTAGTAAATGTTCAATTATGATTAATAAATGCTGTACGAGTGTAGTTCATGATTAGTTCATGTTAGTAAATGCATTAACCAATGAACCTTATAGTAAAGTGTTACCAATATATTATGTTGAAGGAATGTCAAAGAACATTGTTTCACCATGTTTTGACACTTTTTAATACAATCATTTGAAAATTTAAAGCAGACTCTTTCATTTACTATGATATTTATGTATATGAAATCCCTTTTTATTAAATTTAATATGGACATCTTATCTATGACCCACAAATATAAAAAAATTTTCAATTCATTAGCATGATTCAATAATATTATCTTAGATGAGTTTCAAGAAATTTATTTCATATATTTATTTCTTCAAACCAGAACCAAAAAGAGAGATTTCTGTGATAGTAAATGTTCCGAGACAAATATAGTGGTGAATGAGATCAAATGAAAAAAACAGTGTGTGAAATGAACTTAAAGGGCTAGTTTACCTAAAATTTTAAATAATGTCATCAAAGAGTACCACTTCACAAGTTTCTTTCTTCTGGTGAACTCAAGAGTAGATTCAAGAACTGACTGATTACACTTGCCAATAGAATAATTACTTTCTATTGTAACCCCTATCTGTATTACCACAACAGTTAAAAACTAAAATAATACAAGGATACTGTTAATGAACACAGTTTCAAGTGATGCAAATTCAAGAGCTTAAATATACTCTGCAAACAAAAGAAAAGAGATGAAATTTAGTTTTCCAACTCACAAACAACACAATAAAAAGTTTGTGACTTCCAGAGAAATCCAGAAAGCTGGTTATGTGACACGGATAAGTTAAAGGATATGTAAACGGATAATCTCAGTGTTTGAATCCAAAAATTAAGGATATTTCTGACTTATGGGTATGTTTCTTACCATATTTGTTTATTTCTTAAGGTCATTGGGAAAGCTAACCATTTAATTCTAAAATAAAACATGAAGAAAAAAATTGCTAAATTTATATTCAAGTTTTTTTGCAGTGGATGCACTTCCAGCTGCAACCCATCTCTGGGAAACATCCACACATACAAACTCCACACAAAAACGCCTTGAGCCAAGCCAAGCCCAGGTTCGAACTAGCAACCCAGCAACCTTCTTGCAGTAAGGCGACAGCACTACCTACTGCGCCACTGCGATGTCTATATATATATACAGACACACACACACACACACACACACACATATATATACACACATATATACATACATACAGTTAAAGTCAGAATTATTAGCCCCCCTGAATTAATAGAGCCCCTGTTTATTATTAATTTTTTCCCCCAATTTTAGTTTAAAGAAGAGAGGATTTTTTCGACACATTTCTAAAAATAATAGTTTTAATAACTCATTTCTAATAACTGATTTATTTTATTTGCCATGATGACTGTAAATAATATTTGACTAGATATTTTTCAAGACACTTCTATACAGCTTAAAGTGATATTTAAAGTCTTAACTAGATTAATTAGATTAGGCAGGTTAGGGTAATTAGACAAGTTATTGCATAATGATGGTTTGTTCTGTAGACTATCGAAAAAAATATATAGCTTAAAGGGGCTAATAATATTGTCCTTAAAATAGCGTTTAGATAATTAAAAACAGCTATAGCCGAAATAAAACAAATAAGACTTTCTCCAGAAGAACAATTATTATATATATTTTTTTCATTGTGTTTTGATTTAGAATGGAATGTTTAGTGTTCCCAATGGTTTGCGTGTATTGAAATAAAATGTATTATAAGGATTTATGCTTTACTCACTTTTTTCAACACACGGTTATTATTTTAAACACAGCTGTATAACTTAGTATCTATCTATTATATATTATAAAATAATATAATCATATAATGTAATAATATATAATAACTATCAAAAGGAAACAATAGTTTTCCAGAGATAAGTCCCGGCTGAAAGAGCATCCGCTGCATAAAAACTTGCTGGCTAAGTTGGCGGTTCATTCCGCTGTGGCAACCTCAGATTAATAAAAGGGCTAAGCCGACAAGAAAATGAATGAATGAAGGAAATTATATACCTTGAGTAACCCAGAGTTCAGGTTTTAGCATATGGAAAGATAACCTTGCTTTCTGGAAAACACCCCATGACTGTCAAGCTCATTGTTACATTTGATTGAGTCAAACTAGAAAACTATAAAACCATTTATGTGATAAATCTTGCATAATTTCGTGCAATAATTTAGTTCTGCATTAATAACATCAAAACCCAGATGAATGGCTCTCTGAAGACTTTCCTATGGGTATTTTTATAGCAGGGCCTTTCAGTTTGTGAGTAAATTAATGTCTGTAGTAAACAAACTTGACAATGCTTTGATGTTTTGCTCTACATCCATGCTGATCTTTTTCGCATCATGCCATGCGGCAAAATCTACACTGCACATGGCAAAGCTAGTGTTGCAAATCCATTTATCCTCCTTGTCAGTATTATCTAGATCTCATCAGGAGTAGAAAGGAGCATCAGTCATGCTGCATTTAGTGTAAAAAGAGTTATCAACTATAGTGAGTTTGTCCACCTCATCTCTACCGTAACTGCATTTGAATATAAAATACATCTTCTGAAGTAAAGCAAACACATTAATAACCAAGCCCTCAATCATTTTTTAAAATGTTTTTTTTTTTTTTTTTTTTTTAACCAATACCCTGGCGGAAAAAAAAGTATACGGCTATTGCTTTCAAAAAAAAAATCTATTTATGTTTAAGCAGGGTAGCAGGATCAAAGTTTAAGACATTAGTTTCATAAACATGCACAGGCACCTTTCTTCATACAAAATGACACTTCATTGACTAATGTAACAGAAACTAACACCAAACACAAACACACAGTTGTAGAGAAGAAAGTAAAGTAAGAGTTTGAGAGAGTGTAATGAACCACAAAATCACAAAAAATCTATTTTACCCTTCTATGGTCTCTTTTGCGGTTATATTTCGTTTACACAAGTTCAGTGGTAGTCTGGAAGTGTTGCTTTTGTTCCTTTTGTGATGTGAAGAATTCCCTCTGTTGAGCAATTGGTTAGCCGGTCGTCAATTCTTTGTCCTCACTAGGCTTTGAGTGGGGTGAAATCTGGATTTTCAAGTTAAGGCGGCAAACCTGTTTTTGGTTTCACGGCACGCTAAACTTATCTAGACTCTTGACAGAAAAGAAAGAAAATTGTTGGTGAAGGGAATGTCTGAGCTGTCCAATTAACCCGTTTTGTCTGGGTCCCCGCCTGCTCCCTGGAGTCTTCTGGGGTTCTCCTGGGGTTCTAGTTCTGGGTTCATGTCTTTCTCTGGTCTAAAGTCTTCTAGTGTTTGTGAGGGCTCTGTGTGGTGGCCTTCGGATGGTTTTGTACCCACCCTCTGGAGCTGCAGTTGACCATTCATTCATTCATTTATTGTCTTGTCGGCTTAGTCCCTTTATTATTCCAGGGTCGCCACAGCGGATTTAACCACCAACTTATCCAGCAAGTTTTTACGTAGCGCATGCCCTTCCAGCCGCAACCCATCTCTGGGAAACATCCACACACATTCACACACACACTCATAAACTACGGACAATTTAGCCTACCCAATTCACCTGTACCGCATGTCTTTAGACTGTGGGGGAAACCGGAGCACCCAGAGGAAACCCACGCGAACGCAGGGAGAACATTCAAACTTCACACAGAAACGCCAACTGAGCCGAGGCTCGAACCAGCAACCCAGCGACCTGCTTGCTGTGAGGCAACATCACTACCTATTGCGCCACTGCTTCACCTGCAGTTGACCAATGAGATGTTAACTTTTGGTTTCAAAGCGTAGTGATTTGAATAGGCATTCTGGGTGTAAATTGATGCGGAAATGTTCAAGTTTCTTGTTAATATGTTGCACACATATTAAAATAAAATGTAAACAATCCTTCAGTACACCAAATTGGCTTTGCAGGGACATCAAACATGAACCATCTATGTGGAAGACTTAAACACTGATTGCAGAAGTATTAAAACCATAATATTAATACAGGAGCAAGAGACTTGTTGCAAAACACCTGATTACACATAAAGAGAGAATAAAGGTTCACATTAAAAACATCAGTCTTATAGAAGTTCTCTGTGTGTCCAGTTCTGAGCATTCCTTTGTGTCGTCAATACCTTGGGATTGGATTACAACTGACCATCCAGTCTTTTCTGCATGGGAGAAGCTGTTTACTTCGTTAAATTTTGTAGTAATTCTAGTGTTATTTTTCATTCATGCAATTCAGTTTATTACTGCTTTTAGAAAGTAATAGAATATGTCAAATGCATTGAAAGCCCATTTAAAACATTTATAAATAACTCTCATTACTGTATAAGAGACGCTGTTAATGCTGACAATAAAACAAATATGTATCTGTCTGTCTGCCTGTCTGTCTGTCTGTCTGTCCACGTATCTACCTACCTACCTACCTACTTACTTACCCACCCACCCTTCTATCCATCCATCCATCCATCCATCCGTCCGTCCATCTGTCTATCTGTCTGTATATCTATCTATCTATCTATCTATCTATCTATCTATCTATCTATCTATCTATCTATCTATCTATCTATCTATCTATCTATCTATCTATCTATCTATCTATCTATCTATCTATCTATCTATCATCTATCTATTTGGGTAATAAAGACTTAAAGAAATATTTCTGTTGAAAATGAAAATAAAATGTTTTTAACTTTTTTGTTGAACTATCCATTTAAAACTATATCACTTTAGTTTTGGGTTTTTATTGCTATAACATTACTATGACAATAATTTACTTGTATAGCAAGAAAAACATCAGTGTGAGGTGCTCAAGGTGCAATCAAGCCAAACACAATATTATAAAAATATTATTATTATTATTATTATTATTAATAATAATAGTGTGAGTGCGCAGAATCGGTGAGTGCGGTTCACTTGGGCTTTGGCGCGGTACGCTTGTGTGTGAGTGCAAAACATGCCTGAGCCCGAAACTTAAAGCGAGACGTGACTATTAAGGGACTGTTTCATATGAATTGAATAATCATTCTTACTGTTCAGTGAATGCAAACTGCCGTAGTTTATTAAATACGCAAACTCATCACTGCCCCAATTGTAATGTGAGTGCAGGCCGTCGGGGGAGGAGGGAGGGGGGACAAGCATGCTTTGGCCAGGTTTGGCTAACTGCACATAGTGTGAGTACAGCCTAAATTAAGACAATATTGCCTACATTCATTTTCCACCAACAGTCAAACTATTCATACACCTTTTGATTGTGTACTTGTCTTTCTGAGAATACATGTGTGTAATGTGTGTTTTTCTTAACGCATTTATTGTCTTTTACATATGTATTGTCGTTTACTTATTTATTGTCAACATTGCTAGTAGTATCTTGTTTTTTTTTTATTTATCTTGAGTGTGTTGTTGTATTTTGCTGTATTTTTTCAATGTCTTGAGCCAGCGTCTAAGATTTTTACTCATCATAGTACTGTGCTGCAGATGATGTGACAATCAAAGTGTTTTGACTTGATTTGATTTGAGATTACATGTGTTGTGTGAGCACACAGAAGTTATATCTTTTTCGTTCATACTGGACTCTAGAGGGCGTCTCACACATAAAAACATCTGCATCACACAAGTAAAATCTTCTGCTATCTTTGTAGCTGGGGAAGAAGAAGATAGAAATGGATAAACTTATCAACCCTGAAGACAATAAACAAATGAATCTGGAAATGTATCGTTTATTTGTCTTTTTCAAACCATCCTGGGTATTTTTATAAGAATAAGGCATATTATGAAAACACAATGCTAATTGACCTAGCCATTATTTAATGCTAACGATATCCCTCATCCCTACAATATATCATGCTATTACTAATGCAGTCACACTGTATTGATGCACTGATTGTATTTATTAATGAGATGACTCTAATATGTTTTCCTTTTTTAATCTCTACAGCTGCCAATTCTGGTGTCCTCGGTGGTCAGTTTGTACTTCTTGGAGTTGACAGATATTTTTAAGCCAGTGCGTTCAGGCTACAGCTGCAATGACCGCAGTCTCAGCATGCCTTACATTGAGCCCACAAAGGAGGTCATCCCCTTCCTCATGCTCTTCAGTCTGGCTTTTGCCGGGCCAGCAGTGACGGTAAACACCAGAGTGACACTCTTACTTTGTTTAGAGGGCACTCTTACTTATTCATGCAGTGTTTGATCTCGGTTTAGAGGAGCAAGAATGCATATTGGAGTGAATATTAATTCATCTGTTTTTGATGTTGTGCTTTCTCTGTAGACATCTGAAGTTGGATATGCCAGATGGTTTTTTGATTTGTAAATTTTCATAGTTTTCATTTTGTTTTGTTTTGTTTTTTGTTCTGTTCTGCACTGTAGAAAAAAACCAGCACTATACAAATATCAGCACCGGTGGGAGGCGTGCGTTGCCACGAGGCCGTAGGCCGAGTGTCTTAGCGTCCCACCAGTGCTAATATACAGCCATATCACACTGCTACGAGTGTGATATTGCGTTTATACAACAGTTCAACAGTACAATCCTGTATATAAATAAGAATATCAAACACTGAGAGTCTAAAAACCCTTTTTTTATTAGGATATTTTATTTTTTTATTAAATATTTTCTTCCGCCATTCATTCACATCTGCAGCTGACGTCAAAACAACAGAAGCCCTCAATAATTCACCAACGTCACTTCAAAGCTAGTGTTTGAATAACTCTATGTCTAAAGTGATGACAAAACTGCTTATTTTGCTCACATTTTAAGATTATAAGCCTGAACATGACATGAGATGCCATGCAACTACAGAGCTATCTTCTTACAGTGTTACAGTCTACAGTATTTCTCTGTTGCAATCGGGATTTCACAATAATTAACCCCGAAAATAACAATGAATCCACTAATGTTACCAGACTGCTGTTGTGTTTGTGATAAGGAAAAACGCTAAACACGTGCGGGCTTATTTTAATCTGCCAACACAACACGTATTCCTGATATGCGAGGAAATCGGTATAAATACAGCACTACAACATACAAGAGAGAAAGAGATGTTGGCAGGTATTTTCTGATATAAACGATAGAGCATAATATCATAGACTGTTTATTTTGTTCTTACAATATACTGGGATCTGCTCTTCGTACATGCATTGCTCAGTTAGCTGAATTTGGTTATGGACGATTTGACATGATCCAGGACCATTTCGTTCTTCAAAAGAGAGAAATGTTGTCATAGTAACAGTTCTGGTAACTCAAACCTGCTTGAGAGCAGGTTCATTTCAAATAAACAGGATCAGATCGGGTCAGTTCAATCAAAGATAATACTGAAAGTATGTACCAAAAGCTGATATATTTTCTCACATTTACACTTGGGAAAAAAGTATATATGTATGTATGTATGTAAAGACTGCCACCTGACAGAAGAGAAAATTAATTCAAAGTAAATTTATTGATATGAACTTTTTAGAAACAAATGCGTATATGCGCAATATTCAACTTTTTTTTTTTAAATAGGATAATAATTTATGCAGTCATGCACGTGTTTTGACCGCTTATATGCCTGTGATTTGATGCTTCGCAAAAGTTGTAGACACCTTTACCGATACCAAAATGCTTTTTTTTATGTAAAATATATTTATACAGTTATTCCTTACACCAATTTAAAAACTTGAGTAAGCCTAGGCTACTATAATAAAGAAAATCTTCTCTAAATGTAGAACTAAATACATTGATATGATGAATACTCTTGACACATGAAAGTGTAAAGCCTGCAGCTCTCAACAAAGGTGGAAAGTTGCGTGTCATATTTAACAAACTGTTTACTGCAAATTTTGTGTAATTTTGCACAAATTGATAATTGAATATTAATCAGATGATGTCATTAAGCTGCTGCGTCGTCAGCCAATCAATGCATTGCTGATCATGATTTCGAGGATCTATAGATTTTTCCTTTACCTTGTACCTTGTTTAAATTGTCAACATTTCCAAATGTGTTTTTTTTTTCTGCCCTCTTTATGTCTTGCTCTGTGTCATCTACTCATTAGTAAAATAGTTTGTAAGTCACCCAAGCATGTTGCAAGTGCATTATCATTTATTTAATAGATTACCCTCAATTGCATTTCACCATCTGAATATATGTTTAGTTTTAGAGTTTTATTGCAAAGGCAGCTAATTAGAAACATTCCCAATATCTGATTGTCCCGTTTATTTAAAGTAACTAAAGTTATTATATATTAGATACAATTATTATTTAGAATTATTTTGAGTTTTGTATTTTCGTTTACCTACTCTAACTAATTCAGAGCTTTTGTGTTCAGTAAGAAAGAAATGTAATTGCACCATTTGGCTTTTTTAAATATTAATTGTCACACAGGAATGTAATGCAGCTGTTTGTGAATGTGAAATGCATGCATAAAAAATGTAGAAGTTACATTTGTAAAACATACTACATTAGTTTTCATGAAATAAATAACGCCTCAGTGAGCTTCAGAGCTCATAAGCTTTAAAAATGCAATGGGTCACAACTGGGTCATGGATTAAGACTCCAAAAAAAAGTACTTTAAAATACATTTTAAGTTATTAGAAATGCTCTTTAAAATTACTCTTTGTATTTATGTTAGGTTTTTTTGGTAATGAAGAAAAATGAAACCACTTTCAAGCCTAGTTGTACTTGAATCTTAACATTTTTAAAACATTTTTAATAAAAAGTTTAATAAAAAGACCAAGAAAATCCTAGCCGAATGTTATTTTTTGTCTGTCATTGATAACTGCTTGTGTACTCGCAGTGTTTTTTTGTTTTTTGTTTTGTTATTCCACTGTTGATTTCATCATCTTCACATTGCCTTGCTCCACCTATATTCATCAGAGATCAGGTTCATTTAATGTTTAATGGCGTATTTGTTTCATCAACTCCCCAGCACGTCGCTTGGGTGTTTTCATCACATTAGGTGCTCCACCATACTGGCCTAATTAATTTTGCAAAGGCAGCTATGCTCATTTAAGTGCTATCACTGTTATCCTGTGCATTATGCATGTATCACTTTAAATGAAGGACTTGGATTTTTGGATACGGCAAGCTGGATTGAAATTAATCTAAAATAAGGAATACTGATATTTTTTTATATTTTGTAAGGTAACATTGAGATGACCAGATAAATGAGTATGCTAGGGTGGTGGTGGTGGCAAAGAAAATACAGACACTGCAAAGATTTATTGATCCCAAAATAAGATAGATATATACAAATACAACACAAACAACTGACATTTGCTTTTTGTTAAAACTATTTATCAAAAATGACCAGAAACAACACAATTATCAGGTTTTTTTGGGGGGAGGACAACCTAATTACTTTGTCTTCAATCCACTTAAATTTGAAAAAACTAAAAATAAATCGACACACAAATCAATTGTGTGGATTTTTTTTCATCATAAGGCACAAGTAATGATATTTAAATAACCAAGGCAAAAGGAGAAAAGATTCAATCGAATAAAAAAATATATAACAAAAAATACTCACAACTTACTCTTCCCAAAAGCTAAGAACATAAAAAATGTAGAAATCATTTTCATTGCAATTCTAACTTAGAAACAAAAGTACAAAGGAAGCACTCACACACAAATAAAATAATTTGAATACTTCATGATGTCTCTGTGCACATATATATGTCATGTGACTGACTAGGCTGTACCTGTTGTTGTAGATTCATCAAACATGTTGCATAGTATACAATTTAAGGGTTAGTTCACTCATAAATTAAAATTCCTTAATTACTTGCCCTCATGTTATTAAAATCCCCTGACACCTTAATCTTTGGAACACAAATGGGCTCTATGCACAGGGACCTTTAATTAGTAAAAGAGGTGATCTGTCATGACATCATAATCTCGTCACATTTAAGATCTTCCTTGTTTAAAATCAATGATTTAAACTTCATGACTGTGAAACAGTACAATGTGCGTTGCACCCTCAGACAAGAATCACTGCGATAAACCGCATTGTGCCATGCCAGGACTATACAATAGGCGACGACCCAAGATCTTTCCATTTTATGTTATGCTTTTAAAGGGCACATAGTTTACCCCTTTTTTATGATTTAAAATTAATATTATGGTTCTTTTGAGTGGGCCAGTTTAGGTTCAGTTCAACACACAGTTCAGATTTTTATCATAATGTTAATGTTAAAATATTAATGTTAAAAAGTGTCATTTTAGGGGCTTGTACACAGCTCGCTGTTTTAGGGGTGTGTTGCTTCACATGAAAATTAGTCTTGACTTCCTGCTTAACGTAACAAGGGGGTGGAGCCAAGAGCTCCCCCGCTCTGTGTTTGGCAACAGACAGGCAGACAGAGAGAAGCGACATAAGTAAGAGGATAAGCATTCAGCCGTACATGTATGACTTGGACACAGACCAAAGACTACAAAATCATGTGTCTTTGTAGAGTTTTACAACCAACTGTGTGCTATAGTTTAAAGTGCCGAGCTTATACACCGAGACTAACAACCACGAACACTGAATTAACTCTGACTGAGGCACCAGAGCCGCGAAACGGCACACTCAGACACGCACATTCACATGTTATTTAAAATGAAACTATTCAGATGGCACTCTGTTGAACGGCAGAAACATGAAGTATCCCGGATTGGACAGCCGATTTGAAGCGTCGTTGTTTGTACCCTGATAGAAACCTATATTTACAATTCTAAAATGCATGTTGCATGTTGCGAGCGGCACTTCTGGTGTGCAACCTGCAGGCAAGTTTATTATTTTATTTCCAATGGAGAGACGCTCACATGAGGCAACACGCTTGCACCTAGTTAAGATTACAGGGAGCTGCTGTGAACGCAAGAAATTCGAACGGCTGAAGTTTAAAGTATAGACGCAATGAAAAGTACACATGTTTGCAAACCTACCCAAAGGGTACAAACAATAATTCCGATTAGAGTGATAATGTGGAGAATATTGATCCTGTGTTGAGCCCAATGAGCCTTACATCTAATAATAGAGCAAGGGTGTTCCTTTAGTGATATCGCTTTGACTCACGCTGACAATAGCGGACATGAAACAACAAACTGAGGATGGTGATGCGCCTGTCAATCAATATTGGTAGGCGGTGAGTCGCAGTCGCTCTGAAAACCATTCCAATTGATCCACCGTTTTTATGTTGTTAAATTGAAAAAAAAAGCACTGAGTGTGTTTACATCACCCCAATATGACAGTCAATACACTAAACCTACATATATGTCTGTCCAAACTCATTTTGTAAATACTTTGACTGTTTTCCTGTTTACATTATAAAATCTCACACTCTATCAACAGCAAAACTATTACGCAATATGTCGTTTAATCATAACAATTAAGGATAATTCACACCGAGTGCATCTTTGATTCTAAAATCACTTGACTATGTGCTCAAGAATGGGTTTAAAAAAACGCAGAAGAGCGCAAGGTCCGTGTGACGCAATATTATAAACGTGATGTAATAACAACAATATTGGACCCATTAGAAAGAGGAAAATAATATTTTATGATAAACTCTTGAAGATACAGTTGAAGTCAGAATTATTAGCCCTCTCTTATTTTTTTTTTTTATTTTTTATATATTTCCCAAAGGATGTTTAACAGAGCAAGGAAATTATTTGTTTTATTTCAGCTTGAATAAAAGCAGTTTTAAATTTTTTTTTTTTTTTTTGAAAAACATTTTAAGGTCAAAATTATTAGCCCCTTTAAGCTATATATTTTTCGGTAATCTACAGAACAAACCATCATTATACAAAAACTTGCCTAATTACTGTAACCTGCCTAGTTAACCTAATTAACCAAGTTAAGCATGTCACTTTAAGCTGTATAGAAGTGTCTTAATAAATAAATTATTAGAGATGAGTTATTAAAACTATTATATTTAGAAATGCGTTGAATAAAATCTCTGTGTTAAACAGAAATTGGGGAAAAAAATAAACATGGGGGCTAACTCGGGGAGGGGGGGCTAATAATTCTTACTTCAACTGAACATCTCTTAACTCAGGATATTCTGCACAAAGCCACAATGTGCAGCTCCACCATAATATAATGGTACATAAAACAGTTGTTATGCCAGCTTTCTACTATAAACAGAAGCTTTCAATTGTTGCCAGGACTCTGAACTCCTTTTGGAACTGACAGTGATGAGCTGCACTGCAGGTGAAAGATCTTTCGGCGTCTAAAAAACGTGACACTCACATCAAAAGATGCAAGACGTAAGCATAACAGTCAAATGCGTCTGTCCAACACGTGTTTATATTGAAAAACAATAGAAAAGTTGCATGTTGGAGTGTTAAAATGCATTCTGTTTGAACAGCCCCTTAGATTGCCTATGCCTTTACCATCAGCATATCGACTTCAAAGGTTTCTCATTTAAAGCAATGGATCCTACGTGTTGTAAATTCACACCTCGAACATCAAATAGTGACAAAATGTCCTGGCCAAATTTCAATATGTGACTAGTTGGGAGTGAGAATGTCTTGTTCTTGGACTTTGCAATTGATCCACTGTGTTTTTGGTTCCTTTTCTGCACCATGAAATCTCATGGTGTGTTCACTCCAGACGT
The DNA here is from genome assembly GCF_052040795.2 of Danio rerio. Classification (NCBI taxonomy): domain Eukaryota; kingdom Metazoa; phylum Chordata; class Actinopteri; order Cypriniformes; family Danionidae; genus Danio; species Danio rerio. Next base: position 23,703,382 of record NC_141022.1, read on the forward strand.
GGCATGTGCGAACAAATCGTGCTATTCACGCGTAAATAGACATATAGACATTTCGAGTATACTCACTTAATTCTTGTTTCACATTTGCTTCATTCACGTGTCAAATTCACTTCACAATAGACACACAGATTGGCGTCATGGACAAGGCTTTTGTCTGCTTGGTGACTCTAGCTTCATTGCTAATTGGCTAACATGGATTTTATTGAGGCTGAACAGTGTATATTCGTTCGCCGGCGTGTCTTGAGTCCACTAGATCCTTTCAGAGGTGCACTCAGCTCTGTGAGTTCATCAACTTCTCTAGAAACTATACCTGGATGGTGGAGGCTTTCAGCGTGCTTCCCAGCCCCATTTCATGAACTGTTGTCCGGTGTCGGCAAGAGGATTTCCCTCTGGGAAACCAACAACCGGCTCTACATCATAATCACTCCTCTACAAGAGCAAGCTCATGATTAATGTGGTGCGAATGTCTGCTGAAGTTCAGATTTTCCAACTCTAGCGAAACATGCGTTATGCATGTCGAGTAAGCCTGTCACAATAATCAATATGTTGACTTATCGCACAAAACACGGACATGACCTCAATCATTTTTAGTGATGCAATTTATATCGTCCATACATAAAAAAACAATTCTAGCAACATTTTAGCTGATTGTGCAACTTCTCTATGTCTATCGGAAGTGTCAGTGTCAGTATGGTTAAAAAAAAATGCTATAATATTTACTATAAATGACTATAGTATAATTTCATGTGGGTGTCTGACAACTGAAAATAGATCTGGTAGCATAAATCTCATCCTCTGATACATTTTAACATGCACTTTTTTGTTAAGATTTATTATTATTATGCATTATTATGTGTTTTCACATTCTGACCCCAATGCTGGTTATTAAATTGTTAAAATGACTATAAATAAAATAAAACATTTTTAACAATAAAAATATGTGTTCTTTGGAGGAGTGCACTTGCATGGTGACAATATTATATTGTCATTCTGGCATTTTATAATGAGTGGAATAACAGGCTCTTAAAATGACAATAATATTGTTTATCGCAATATATTTTGGTCCAATATATCATACAACAGAATATAAATAATGTGACAGGCCAAGCATTAAACGGGTCAAACGCGCAAAAAGCTCAACTCACGCGAATTGTGCTGCAGAATGTCTAGTCGCGTCTTTGCATTGACTTAACATGTAAATCACTAACACCTGACGCTTCATTCGCATCTGGTATGAAAACAGCATCACGACTGAGTGTATATGAAGTGTCAGAGAACTCTTTAAATCCATCTTAAATGTATTCATTTGTGTTCAGAAAAATGAACAAAGGTTTCAAGGTATTGGAACGACATGAGGTTAAGCGATTAATAACAGACGTCATTTTCAGGTAAACTAACCGTTTAATGTTAAAATGGCTTCCCATATGAATAAAAATACACTCCTCAACCCAAACATTCCAATCAATTTAGAATAATTTAGATTTTTTCTCCACATCTCATTCCTCAACAATGTTCCCTTGATGATAATTCACCCAGATGACATTCAGGCCCCAGTAGTATATGGGTATTATGTCTGAGAGCTGGTTCTAGTAGCATTTCTGTGAATGTGTGTCCTGCTGGTAGCTCCAGCTGTTATGGTAGCGCTTGCTGCACTCGAGTGCTGCACTTGACTGTAGATGTGCAGCAAGTGTGATCTCAGGGGGGTACAGTACCAATGCTTTTTCATCTCTTTCTCTCTGTCTTCTCGTCTGCAGCAGATGCCCTCTTGCAGAAGAATTTACATTTAAATCTATGGGTTCCTGCTTTTCATTTACATGAAATTAACAGTTTAGTCAATGCTAGCGGAGGCCTGGATTACTACCAAGATACTCGCCTAATCGGTTTTTACAGTTTTGGATGGAATCCCTCGCATATGGCCATGAATGAATGGGTGGACGGATGGGAGTGATTACTTTAATTACTGTAATGAACTTGATGTGTCAGTGATTCTATTTGTAGTGACCTCTGGAATCTAGAAAAGGAAAGTGTGGTGCTGTATTTTTGGGTAAATACAGATGATCTTCCCACAGATCATGATTGGGGAGGGAATCCTGTACTGCTGTGTGGCCAGGAGAAATATTGCCATCAAGACAGAGGCTAACATAAATGCTGCTGGCTGCAATTTCAACTCTTACATCCGACGGGCTGTGAGGTTTGTTGGTGGGTGTATATTTTTCCTGCACTTGTGACCATAAAAAGCTATATGGCATGTATAAATATTGTATAGATTTCACCATTTATCTTAACTCTGTTTTATAATCTATAGTGGGGAAAGTTCAGCCCAGAAAAGCAGTAAACATGGTCTTTGGTGATTCATAAAATACATGGTTATGACTAGGAAGACGTTGAGAGCACATACAAAATAAAACTATTTCCTGTGGTGTCTGATGATACATGATCTGTGCAAGTAAATTCACATTATTTACACCATTATAACCTTTCAACAACATATCTGCAAACAGTTAACAAGTCTGGAGTGGAAGCGTCCTGATTCAAAATAACATGTTCAAGTTTGTGTAATGCCGAGTTCAGACTGCATGATTTTCAAAGTAGTGTGTCACAGATGTTTTTACACAGCATGACTATCTGGGGCAGCGTTCTGTTGGTGCTGTGTTTACACTGTAGGATGGATCCACGTTGCATGACTTTACAATAGGAAGAATCACCGACAACTTTATCTCAGTCCACAAACTATGTCTCACAACCAAATGTAAGAAGTGACCTGGAAACAATGCAGTGTCGCGTAGTATATCTTTTGTTATTAACTACATAATGAGAAAGAAGCCTTTAGTTGGGTAGAAAATGAAGCTACTTATTTTGCTCACGTGGGTTTTGAGGGGAATTAGCTATTTTTTTCTTTTTGTTCCGGTTGTAGTGTTGCTGAAATGACGCATCAAACGACATGAGTGCTCCTGCCAAATTTTCACTAGTTTTTCCTCCAATTCTTGGGTATAATAGACCAAAAAGAAGCCCTCAACTTCTTCCCCAACCTCCCGCTGGCCTGCAGATACCCAGACTAGTGGATACTGCTTTCTCATTGACTGTAGGTAATCGCCGATATTATTATTGGAACACATTTCGCACAGCATGATTTCAATCGCCAAATAAGTGCCAAATATCTCACTGGTGTCGGCGACTCATCTGTGATTCTCTCAGATCGCGTCGTTGATAGTTTACACTGTGTGATTGTAACTAGCATAAACGAGCACCGATTTGCCTGTGATTTCGGGCATTTGTCTGCGATTTCTCAAAACCTGTCGGGAGTCAAAATCAGGGCTAAAATCATGCAGTCTGAACTCAGCATCTCCCTGATTGAAATTGCACATGTGAATGTAATCTTACTTTTCATATGTTGTGGATGAAATACAGGCTAAATTATAATTATACTCAACCAATGGGCCTGACTGAATGTATGCGTTACATTTTTTATTATTATTTTTTTTACATATTTGGAAATACATTCTGGAATTAATATCAACCTGATGAGCTTTTGAAGTTTATTGATATCCTTTCACTCCAGAAATCCACAGTTCAAGAGCTCACACTTAGATATGCTTGAAGCTAATAGCGATTTGGCATGCTGTCTCCTAAGAGAACCCTGAGCTCTGGGATAATTGAGCCAAGGCTCCCCCTGGTCAATAAGGATATAAGGGGGTCCGAGATCAGGTAGGTCTCAAGGGCTCCCCCTGGTAAAAGAAGGAAAAGTAGGACACGGGGTGGAATGGAGATTCTTCTGAAATGAAGATAAGGCAGTGGCGCGAAATAGCTCTTATTATTGTAAGCTTGAAATAATCTAATTGGATTATTACTGATTACAGATGAGAGACCAGCCTTAATCATATCCAGTGCTCATCTCGAAACTAGTTTGTAAAACTTCACTAAGAGCTGAGTGATTTCACATTATGCATAAACATGCATTAAACAATTATATTTAGCAGTCTGCATGTGTTTGTTGCCTCATTACAACAGACATCCCAAGTTGGAAATAGTAAATTCCGGGGGATACAGAGTTGATTTGCGGGAGGTAGCAGGAGAGTGGGTGCCTGAAGAGCGGGGAGTTGGGGGTGGGTGGGGGTATCTGATTAGGGGCATGTGCGCACCCGACGTACCTGAAGGGCGGTGGGGGTGAGTTGCGTGCAACGTACCTGAGGAGCTAGGATGGATGCGGAGAGGGCGAGAGACTATTATTTCCGGGAGATTATTTTTTTTTGCGGGCCTCCGGGAGTCTATATGCACTTGCGGGATACTCCCGCAACTACCGAGAGACTTAGGATGTCTGCTACAAACATATGCAGCAAATATCACAATAGTACGGAGACCAAAAAGCTTAACATGCTGCAATTTAAGAAAGCACATGCAATTTCAATAAACGCCAGCAAATTTTAAAAAAGATCAGCAAACATCTTGCAATGCAAAAAAAAAATAAAATAAAATAATAAGAAAACACACTGCATTTTCTCACAACACATGCAAATAGCACAACAGAATTGTTTCAATGGGATCCAAAAACATGACACACCTGACAATTTAGGTTTTGGTTATTTAGGCTAATAAATTACAAAAGACAAGGGTATCATGTTATCAGGGTGTTAAATAAACAACAAAACTGTTAAAGACCTTTCAAAGATCACCTCAGCCTCACTGAGCAATAGTCAAGGCACAATAAGCAAATCCCAGCCAGGTCCGTCACGTTTTGTGTACCCCTGAAACATTTCTGTTCATGCTATTTGCATATGTTTTGACAAAATGCAGCAGGTTTTCTTATTTTGTTTGTGTTGTGAGAAAATGCAGTGCGTTTTCGTAATTTGTTTGCATTGTGAGGACATTGTTGGTGTTTTTTTGTTATTGCATGTGTTTTCTTAAATTGCAGCTTAGCTCTCTCGGCCTACAATATACTGGTTAATATATATACTTGTTAAACAAAAGATACAGTTAAACAGACCTTGTGCTTCTGAAGTGGTGCTGAATACATTTTTAATCTGCCTTTCCCGAATTTTGCATTCTGGTGGCCAGAGGTGGATTTAGTGATTTTGAGGCACTAAACAATTCCAGCCAAAGGGCCAAAAAGTTCTAAAATGCACCTTTTTTGTACTTTTTTATAATTTTTTTGCTGTTTTTTCTTATATCATTCGATCTCATTTTCTACATTTTATCTTAAAGCAAAATAATGATAACATGTAAACCATCCTGTAAAGACGATCTGTTTTCTTAAGATGAATTCACAATTAAACAACATACTGTAATAAATGAACTATTTAGCTGTCGCCCCACAGCAAGAAGGTCACTGGTTCGAGCCTCGGCTGGGTCAGTTGGTGTTTCTGTGTGGAGTTTGCATGTTCTCCCTGCGTTCGCGTGGGTTTTTTCCGGGTGCTCCGGTTTCCCCCACAGTCCAAAGACATGCGGTACAGGTGAATTGGGTAGGCTAAATTGTCCGTAGTGTATGAGTGTGTGTGAATAAGTGTGTGTGAATGTTTCCCAGAGATTGGTTGCAGCTGGAAGGGCATCCGCTGCATAAAAAACTAGCGGATAAGTTGGCAGTTCATTCCGCTTTGGCGACCCTGGATTAATAAAGGGGCTAAGCCAAAAAGAAAATGAATGAATGAATGAATGAATCTTTACTGATTTGACTGCTGGACTGGTCCATGATTGAATGTGGAGGACCACTTTTTTATTTCTTTGATATAATAATTATGTTAAAATTAAATAAAATGTAGACCCTCATTGCACAAAATAAGATAGAAAACAAATTCATTCATTCATACATTAATTTTCTTTTGGCTTAGTCCCTTTAATTATTAGGGGTTGCCACAGCAGAATTAAGCGTCAACTTATTCAGCATATGTTTTACAACCAGTACTGGGAAAATAGAAAACATCATTTATTTATAATTTATAGTATCATTTATACTTCTAGGAGTTTGTTTTGAGGCCCTGAATTATCCTGAGGCCCTAAGCAGCATCTTACATTGCTTATCCATCCCTGCTGGTAACCGGCTCTGATTAGATCATCCATGCCTAGTTACATTACCTGAGAGCTCTATAATGCTGGTTCTTTCTTTTTTCAAAATAATACTCCCACTTACATAGTGCTGTAAGTATAATATAGGCTTAGATAAACTTAAAATAAGGAAAAACTATTATTGTTGTAATCCTATTAAGAAATATTGTAGCCAATTAAGCGCTGCCTGGGGTGTGTATATTAACAATCCTGTGTGGATTGTCAAAGTGATGGATTTGTTCCGATTGGTCTGTTTTTTCCCAGAATTTTCACTCATGGGGTTGACATGAGAACGAAGAAACAAGGATGTTTGAGGAATTTATTGCATGCTATTTCCATGCAATGTTCTCTTATTATTCACATGCCTATGTATTTCCAGATTTTCATTCTATGACACTTTTTAAATAATTTTCAGCTACTTTCACAGACTGACCATTTTACTTTATTAAACTTCAATGTATTGTCAGAAGCCATTGGTATTAATATGAAGTTGCATTAATATGTATACATGTTTTTTTACACTTAAAATGTTGTGGACCTTTTATTTAATGAATCACCAAGGGCTGCAGTTAGCTAAAAATCTTCTTTCACCTACATATTGCATTTCATGTGGTTGAATAAATGAACAACAAAAACAGATCTGTCCCTTTAATAATAGAAGTTACATCTATTTAATCGCAAACTTATGAAGTCTAATGGCTGCTGTTTGTTGCCATATTACTGAGCAAAAAGCTCTGAGTGTGTGTGTGTGTGTGTGTTTGTGCGGTTTTCAGGGGTCCATGTGTTTGGCCTGTGCATCACAGCACTCATCACAGACATTATCCAGCTGGCCACAGGGTACCATGCTCCCTACTTCCTCACTGTGTGCAAACCCAACTATACCACCCTCAACATTTCCTGTGATGAGAACTCTTTCATTGTGGATGACATCTGCTCGGGGCCCGATCCAGCAGCTATCAACTCCGGCAGGTCAGAATTCAGTTTCTCTTTCATACTGTAGTTTGTCAACCCAGAGGCATGACAATTGCTTAAACGTGGACTGAGTATTACATGCTATTTTAAAGTGATTGTGAAATGCTGCTTGCAACCCAATGTTAGGTTTGTATAGTGATGCAACTCTAAGCAAAAACAGAATATTATTGGGTGAACACTTGCCTTTTTTTATATACTGAATGTGTTTAAAACATGTGCAAATAGTTTATGAGCATTTAGGAGACAATTTTATCCAAATCAACATAAAAATGAAGAATAAAGCAAGCAAATCATCATATAGTAGACATAAAGTAAGCAGTGAGCAGCGAGGGAGAAAGAAATTAAATAGCCTACAGTATGCTGTGAAAGGATTTCAGGCGGAAATTAAATTTGTTTTAGTGAGACCAAGGTTCTGTTGTATGTGTTATGCTATGTATTTATATAATATATTTATAGTATAATTTTTTTTATTAACACAGTATTAAGATGAACATGAATTTAATAAATAAATAAATCATTAAAACTGTCTATATAGATTTAGTCCAATCCAAAGCCTTTAATTTATATTTAAAATTTTACTTGAAATTTGTACTCACTGGAATAAGATTAGCCTTCCTCTATTATGATCTGCAATGGTGAATTCATATTTGGCAGGTTTGTTTTGAATCAGTTCAAATAAAAACACAATGTAAAAGTCAATAGAATACAATACAATTTTTAAAAAAAGTGCAGTTGAGTTGAAGAGAGTAGGCTGTTTTAAACAGATGTGTTTTGAGTTTAGATTTAAACTGTAAAAGAGAGTTTAGAATTCAGAGATCAGGAGGAAGTGAATTCCAAAACTGAGGAGTAAAGTGGCTAAAGGATCTGCTCCCCACGGTGACAAGGTGTACAGGGGGAACTGGTTCGAGCCTCGGCTGGGTCAGTTGCCGTTTCTGTGTGGAGTTTGCATGTTCTCCCTGCATTTGCGTGGGTTTCCTCCGGGTGCTCCAGTTTCCCCCACAGTCCAAAGACATGCGGTACAGGTGAATTTGGTAAGCTAAATTGTCCGTAGTGTGTGAGTGTGAATGAGTGTGTATGGATGTTTCCCAGAGATGTGTTGAAGCTGGAAGGGCATCTGCAGCCTAAAAACATGCTGGATGAGATGGCGGTTCATTCCGCATGTGGCGACCCCGGATTCATAAAGGCACTAAGTCGAAAAGAAAATGAATGAATGAATAAATGGGATGTGACTAAACTATGAATAAGAATAGCAGATGAATGAGAAGCAGATAAGAGAAGGACTTAAACGACTTATATTTTAATGATCGAAATAAGTGGACCGAGTGACATTATCAACATGTGCTGTGAATGAAAGAGTGCTGTAGAAGGGGACCCCCAGACTCTTAACCTGAAGGAAGGGCGTAATGACAGAATCATCAATAGAAAAGATATGTGATTTGTTTAAAATAGATTGTGTACCTAAGAGGAGAAGTTCAGTTTGATTATCGTTTAATTTCAGGAAGTTTGAGTGTACCAGGATTTGATGTCTCAAAAGCAGTTGGTAAGGGGTGAGTGAAGGATGAGTAAATGGAGCAGAATAAAGTCACCTTTAATAAGACTCTTCACAGGATTGAGTTTTGTACCATATGTACAGACAAACAATAATCATCTTCAACTCGGCACACAAGAGCGTTTTTAAAAATGACAGTGTGAATACTAAAGTATATGGCCAATTCGTTTTTTTTCACTAGCAAACTAGCCAATTCAATTTCCAATTCAATTTCCAGTTTTTTATTTATTTATTTTTGTTAGAAGAAAGAAAAAATCTATGTAAGAAAAAGGTTTATTTGCTTTATCACAGGCTGAATCTGCAGTGATTTCAAATTAGAGGCAACAACTGCACTTTAGTCATGATGACCCACATAAAGGAGGCATGCATTATTTTAGGTAGTTAGTGATTTAAAATTGAATGTATAATTCTAAAATAGACACAAACCTAAAACGGTAGACATGATGGTCAAAAATGCAAATCCGAGCAGCTTCTGGTTTCTTGCAGGTTGATCAGTGCAGCCCTAGCTTATAGTATTTTTCTGTTTTGGTCCAAACCAAACAAAGCAAAAGAACAGAAAAACAAATGAGAGTCCACCTTTAATGACATCAGTTTTCAGTTCACTGCTTGAGTAATAATATTTTGGTACCATTTCAAGTTTTTCCTCAATCCCTGTGTCATGAAATGTAAGGCTGACCTTATGAAAAAACGTCTCTGAAACTCAAAGGTGGGAATGATTACCAGTATACCCAAACAAAGATGATTAGACACATTATTACTGACTAAATATGATGGGGCTGCCAGTGCAACATTAAGGCCTGATTGGATCAATAGGTTTATACACAATCCCTGTCGTAAACAGTGTAGATAAATGTGAAGGCAGCAGAATGAATGTGGCGCTCTACTCTGGCACATGGCGTTCCTGTAAAACCCACACAGAGTTCAGTCTTGCTGCTTTGCTCACAACCCAGCTGCCCGTTCCAGCACACCCACACACATCCATTTGCGCAGCTCTGCTTTTCAATCTTCCACTCATTCCATGCACTCTCAATACCCACGATTATATGTTGTGCAGACATTTTGCAAACGTAAAAAATTAGACGTAAACACTTCTGTTATGTGCATTGAAATGTGTCTCCCAAAAAACATGCAGAAGACATGTCTAATTATAACTTATCTGTTGGTTTTATGCAACCATTCTTGAAAATTAAAACCCCCAATTCTGTTTGGGTGCAATGGACATGATCATCTGTGGCTTTCCATTACCATCTGTCCTTTAGTATGGGGCAGTGCCTCAGTGTGAAAATGATCTATAGATCTTACAAGGCTGTCTGTCTCTTATTACAGGAAGTCCTTCCCATCTCAGCATGCCACCCTGGCAGCCTTTGCGGCTGTGTACATCTCCGTAAGTAATCCACTTGACACATGGCACAGTTGACTCAACCGATATGTAACTGCATGCCAAGCTATCCCACTGTCCTTTCCACTATGAAGCATTTCCTAAAACTTCAGTCAAAAGACTGGTCTCCTTCCACAGATGTACTTTAATGCCACTCTGACTGACTCATCCAAGCTGCTGAAGCCACTCCTGGTGTTCTCCTTTATCATCTGTGGCATTATCTGCGGCCTGACTCGCATTATTCAGTTCAAGAACCATGCTGTAGATGTCTACTGTGGCTTTCTTCTCGGAGGAGGCATAGCCATCTACCTGGTGAGTCTTGCTATTGCAGTGGCTTTCAAACGCACTGTGTGGATAATAATTAATTCCATAATCCCATGACTGATCTATATTACTGTATGAAACCTGAGAAGAATCATAGAGAATTAGTCGAGGTGCTATAAGACAATGCCGTTTTAATGGAGGTAAAAATAGCTCACACATGCAAATCCCTTGTGGCTCCTTTTCAGCTCTCCACCCACACACCCCCTCACATTCCTCCCACCGTTTCTTTCTATTTTACTCACTCTCCTTTCCCTCTGCTCAACCTGCTCTGAGTGTTATGTGTACTCTATGATTTCTAACATAGACAACAATCCCAAAACTCCTTTAGGAGGGATTAACCCAGTTAAGATGAATCAGTACACTAGGTCCTGGTTATATTGCTTGCTTAGCAAAAGTGCATTATGAGGTGAAGCGATTAGCTATGTAATGCTGTTTGGCTGTGAAATCTTACATCTGGTGTACAAACCATAGACAATATGAGAAAGTTTCTTTGATGTTCATTTAAGCTCATAATTGACCACAAGGGCATCATTATTAGGAGGTAGTTTTATTATTGTTGAATAATATGAAATTTGACGTAGAATATCTTTTAAACAGGCCAGGCTGTATACTGGTTCTAGAGACTGGTTTTGTATACTGGTTCCACCTGGTATACTTTACAGGTGGTCAGACCAGCAGAACTTCTAGTTACTCAGCTAAATCAGCCAAATACAGCTTGGCCAGGCTGGCATACCAACTTAAAACTGCTAGCATACTCTTCAGCGGGGAATATATTGGCTAACACTTTATTTTGATGGTCCATTTGAGGATTAGTAAACTGTCTGCTTGATATCTGTTGATACAGACATTCAACAGACATTTAACTGATTATAAGAAACTTTGCCAGTACATGTCAACTTACACTAACCCTAACCCTAACCCCAACCTAACAGTCTACTCATAATCTAATGAGAATTAGTTGGCATGTAGTTGCAATGTAATGTAAATGCAACAAACAGACCATCACAATAAGGTGTGACCATGTATTTTCTTGAATTATTTGCAAAATATCCCTATAAAACCCTCATTTTAAATATATATGTATTTTTTTCAAGTGCTCACTATCCTTACCAAGAGATTTCTGCCTTTTGCACTACTTTAGGGTCTGTATGCAGTTGGGAACTTTAAACCTAGTGAAGACACATCTCTGAGGATACATGTGCATCCTCCTATCCGACAACCCCTACCACCGCAACCTCTACCACAACCCCAGCCGGTGGGGCCTCCACCTGCCTTGCGGGAACCTCTGAGACCTCTCCCTAACCTGAACACAGATCCACCACGCTTACTTCCACCTAAAAGCCTAAGCATGCGTGAACGTCCAACCTCAGCCCGCTCTGAGAGTATCCTGCTACGTGGCCCATCCCACAGAGAGAACAGCTTGTCCAGCTTGAAGAGGGCAAGCACAGAGGTAGAGTGCATTACACCACCCAGTCCCCTCTGCAAGGAAAGCTTTGTGACCTTCAGCAACACCCTTCCTCGTGTGCATTCAACTGGAGTTGAAGAACCAGTGCCACGACGCCACGCTGCTATCCATGCCTCCATGGATTCCACACGTTCTAAGCAGCTGCTCTCACAGTGGAAGATCAAGAATGAGAACCGCAAACTGTCTCTGCAGGTTATGGAGGCTGAGGCTGGACAATTGTCTCCCCAGCGAAGCATGGAGCTCCGCTGCAGTTCCGAACCCTCTGCTGTTGGCTTGGATGGGGAGCTACGTGGTGGACCCCCTGGGCAATATATGAAGCTTGCTGCTAGTGCTGTGCCATTGGCCAATCATAATAACTCTGGTGGCCTAGCTGGTGGAGCCAGGGTATCGATTCAGTCACGACCAGGGTCCTCCCAACTTGTTCACATCCCTGAGGAGACACATGAGAATGTGAGTTCCTCACATCAGGACGATGGTGAGGAGATGAATGATAGTGGGGGAGGGGGTGGGTCGGCACGATCAAAATGGCTAAAGGTGGCAGAGAAAAGCACTGTCTGCAGGACTAACAGTCAACCACGTATCATGCAGGTAATTGCAATGTCCAAGCAGCAGGGCATGCTACATGGTAGTCCTAAAAGTGAGGCTAGCACCGTGAGTTGTACCGGATCTATCCGTTATAAAGCCCTGATGGATCAGGAACCTAACAGTGGCATTGTTCGAGTGGAGGCCCACCCTGAGAACAAGCCTGTGGTGAAACCACCATCCACAGATGGAAGTGGATCTTGGAGGTGGAAACCACAGGAGCGGGTCAGTATCCGACAGTCCCTCGAGTTGAATGATCTAAACCGAGATTCTGAAAGCTGTGAGTCATTAAGAGATGGCTACGGGTCCGTAGATGGAAACCGAAGCCTACCTGACATGAGCAACCCTCACCATCCCCACTTCCATCATCACCACCACCAACAGAGTATCACCACTATTCGAGTCACACCAGTGGAAGTCAGCAGTGAAGCCACCTCGGAGACTCTCTCCACCACCTCCAGCCGAGACTCCACCTTGCGCAGGAAAGGCAACATCATTCTGTTGCCCGAAAGAGGACCTAGTCCTGACAACGCCAGGAACCTGCCTCACTTTTTCAAACCCTCCCCAACACCTCCCCCCATTTTGACTTTCAAAGAGTGAAAGAAACATCTTTCCATGTCAACCCTAAGAGTTGCTTTGCTCTCTGAACTATGAAGACTAGAGCTCCTGTTAGGGAACTTAGTAGACATGGTGAGTCTGGATACATCGACATTTCCTGACCGTTAGACACCACTGCACTCTTCAGAACACATAAGACAACGTTGTGCTTTTTCTGTCTACGTTCTGTAGGCCTCATTACAAAAACATAAGCACAAAATATGAAAATTGGGGCTGTTTGATAAAGGTATTTGTTTGATTTCATCTAATTAGCTTTGTTATCGAGTCCATTGTCTGTTGTCTAAAGGCAACGTGGGTGCTTTTAAACACTTTGTAAATTTATATATATTTTCTGAATATAAATATTTGTACGTGTATTGGGCCACACAATCACATCTTTTAATGCTTAACGGTAATAATTGTGTTCGCTATGAAATGTTTTACCCGGGCTTTCAATCAGACTCATAGCTTTTAGACAAATAGGAGAATGTTATAGTAATGTTTACAGAGGGTTTTAGCAATGGTGTATTAACCAAAAGGATGTATTGTTTAAGGGGGCTTATTTAATCACTGTGTGTTTTGGTGACCATAAATGAGCCATTTTCTCATTCAAACAGCTGACGAGCTCTTTGCTGGCATAGAGACAATGCATTTATAGACTCTGCCTTTGGCATTGTAATACAGTGGACAATACATTGTTCAGACATATTGCCTTTGTGAAATATACAACTATTATTCAGTTCCACATGCCAATGACCACATTTCACTCATATATATTAATTTGCAAGCACCCTTATTTTGTCCTAGTGTTCTTTGAGCACAGGTATTATCGTGTTTTATGGCTCATTGCTATACGTTTACAGTGATGTAGTGTGCATCATTTTCTTGTTCCCCCATTTTGCCTTGCAGGATTGGGTTATATAGCTACTAAGGTGCATTGTCCTCTTCATTTCGAAGCGTGTGGGCATAAACAAATGACTCACAGCTACTTCGCTGCACATTGCAGAGAAGCGTACAAGATATAAGAGCAATAGGAGGCCCCAAAGGTAATAGTGGGAGTTCATTGCATATTTTTGTAAATGTCTAAAAATACTACTAATAATCATATTCATAGAGTGCCTCAAAAAGAAATATGCCTATTAGCTAGTGATTACTTAGCTCTATGTTATAGTAACTGTACAAACATGTTACAGGTGGCTGCTGTAATTATTACGGTGCAGAATTGTTGACAACCACTCTCATTGCCATCAGTTGGCGTTGAAAAACAGGCACAGCCGTTACATAGAGACAAGTGCTAAACTAAGACGTTTTGATAAAATACACAAAATAGATAATATTAGGATTCGTCCTGTGTGGCGTGTGTATTTCTAAACAGTTCTAAACTGTGTATTTGTATTTCTAGCTCATTGTTTACATCCTTGTTAGGACCATATTGTAATATATATATATATATACATAAATATTGCCAAATAAGAATGTATGTTGAACAAGATGCTTTTAGTTCATTCATGTATGGTGTCACCTATATGATGTTGCTTATTTATTTATCTTTATTTTTCATTGATACAGTATATATAAAGTAAACATATTTTGATGTGTCTGTTTTAAAAGAGTGAATCAGAACCAACACGTTTTAAAGTTTTTATATATGCTTGTACAGTATACTTGTACCCCACATTGAGGCTTTAACCTGTCCTTACATATGCATGGTGACTTAAAACTGTACGTACGGTAACTGGAGGATTTGTTTTGTTTTGCGTTCCTTTTGTAAATGATGCCTTTAATAGTGATGGCTGGTACCTTGATTTATACTCTATTCACACTCTGCGGAATCAACTCAATAATCATTCAATCTTTTTACCCCTGTAAATATGAATTTGTAACTTTGCCAGCAAACTGTTATGTTTTAAGAGATCGGTGGGGTATTATCTGAGTGTCACAGAGACACTTGCTTTAATAGTGCTCTAAACCAGATATGGTACATCAGAGAGATGGCTTTTTGTTGAACATATTGACAGATATTTGGAAGTTGGCCTTGTGGGGTTTTGTTTAGCAATGTATTTTGACTAAGGATGATATGTCTTAATATATATTGAAATAAATGTTTGGTATCACAGCCAAAAGATAATTTTTTATTTCTACACTCTCCTGCATGGTGTCATAAAATATTTATCGCTTCATTGTTTATGTGACTTTCTGCTCTCTTTCATTCCCTGTTTATAGTAAGAAAAAATATCTACCATATGTATTTGCATGTGTAGCCTCAACCTCAGATGGCACCACCCACAGCCCTTTTACTAAACATCTGATAAAAATTTTATTTAAAACTTTCTCAAACTAGTTCACAACTGATAACCACTTTTAGTATACCCAAAAGACCATACATTTATTTCAAGAGTTCCCACTTAGATATGCTTGGCATTAATAGCAGGTTTGGCAAGCTGTCACAGGAGAGAACCCTGAGGTCGGAGATAAATGAGTCCAAGGCTCCCGCAAGGTCAAAAAGCATATAAGGGGATCCGAGATTAGGTCAATCATATCATATTCTCCTCTCCAAATTAGTTTATGAAATATGGCCCTTTTCGAAATAATGAAATAATGCCATTAATTTTAAACGCAAATAACATTCTAAACACATAAAACAATTCACGAGATCAATTAAACCCTTGAGATTTTAAACATGTAAACTTCCACAAAAATTGAAAATAACATGCAATTTCCACAAAAATTGACCAAGATTGACATGTCAGTCACTCATACACACTAGTCATTGTGCCCCTTCCTGACTGGTCACAAAATGTATACTAGCACATTTAAATGTACATACACTTATTTCTATTTGTTCCAGAAAATAACAACAGCAATCCTTTATTTGCTTACCTGTAAAAGAGCTTTCATTTGCGATTTAACCCATTCTCCATTCACTGAGAGCAAATTATTTACTTTCGGTTGCACCCTTCCCCCCACCAGCAATATCACTTTTTTGTCATTTCAAAAATCAGTTTTGTACTGTTAAATTTAGCTGTACATTTATAGTATTTTTTTTTTTTTTACAGTTTAGAGATGTTTATATATATATATATATATATATATATATATATATATATATATATATATATATATATATATATATATATATATATATATATTTGACATACTTTTCTGGAAAAATTCCTCAGAGATTCTGGTCCATACTGACTTGAGAAGATCACACAATTTCTGGTGATTTGCCAGCTCCCATCTATACTAGAGGTGCTCTATTATTAAACTCTGGTGTATGTGGGGGTCATTTAGTATAGTGAACTCACTGTCATGTTGGAGAAATCAATTTGAGATGATTTGAGCCTTGTTATGTTGCATTAATCCGATAAAAATTGCTATTACAACATGGGTGCACAGTAAACATAAAGGGACAGACATACTGTAGTCAGCAATAATACCACAGCGGTTAAAAATTAAGTTTCAAGCTTGGTTTATACTAAGGAGCCCATAGAAAATTTCCCCAAACCATAACCCTTCCAGCAGCCTTAAACATTGATATACAGCAGAATAGATACTGTACATCCTTTCATGTTTTTAACGCTCAAAAAACCAGGCAAGCTAAATCCAATCTTGTCCAAATTTTTGTCACAATTTATGCCAATCGTATATCGCATTTTTCATTTTCCTAACCTTAACTCTATCCATAACATACCCATTTAAAGGCAAGGCAAGTTTATTTATATAGCACATTTCATTCACAGTGGCAATTCAAAATGCTTTACAAAAACATGAACAAAAGAGAGAAGTATAAGAAAACAAAAACAAATCATAAAAAATGATTAAAACACATAAAAACGGATAAAATGTGTTAAATTTAATATAAAAATATAATAGTGCTCTTAATAATAGTGCTTTAATATCTTTTAAATAAGAGATTAATGGTAGGTGAATCTGAAAATTAAATAAACCCTCAACTTTTTCTTTATTTTAGAGATAAGCCTTTCAGTTACATTTGATTGATTGATTGATTGATTGATTGATTGATTGATTGATTGATTGATTGATTGATTGATTGATTGATTGATTGGTTGGTTTGTTGGTTTGTTGGTTTGTCGGTCGGTCAGTCGGTCGATCGATCGATCGATCGATCGATCGATCGATCGATCGATCGATTGATTAATTGATAAATTTTCATTTGTATGTTGTTAATTGGAAAGTTGTTCATGGACAAACCATTTTAACGTCAAAATTGGGTCTCTGGAAAACTGTGTGTAAAATACTATAGTCTATTTCTAATGCGCAGGTGTTTTGAATATCGATAGCATGGGCATCACTTGGGGAAAAGGCCAATGCTCAGCAGTTGTTTGTTATACTGTTGCTCTGAAAGCATTTACTAGATGTGTCTGAAAGCCACATCAATCAGTACATCCATCAGCAGATCACTCGTATTGTATATGTGCAAGGTTCAGCTGATTGGTGTGGCTTTCAAATGCTCCTGCCTCTGTGTCGCTTATTGAGAACAGCAGTCGATGATCATTTTAGTAAATAAAAGTCATTTCTGCTTCTGAGTACAGTGGCTAACCCATCACTTGCTCTCTCATTGGCTGGGGGTGGTCTCTGCAGCTGACAGCATGTTCAGTTGACATGTACTTGCGAAGAGGTACAAAGAACGGACCCCAGTTGGCACTATTAACACATAAGATAGGCCTGTGCAAAAGAAACAAAAAAAGCTTTGTTTCTGGATTTTTTATGAAACATAACACCAAATTAAAGTGTGTGTGTATATGTGTCTGTGAGTGTGACCTTTAAGCACTTACCTTGATGTGTCTGAGAAAATTAAAATATGCTTTCAGGGGTCGGTTCTTTGAGCTTGCTTAAATGATCTAAGATGATTTGGCAGATCCTGGATCTTTTAATCTTGATAACTGATCTCTGGCTTCAAACAAGTTCTTGAATCGGATTAAAATGTCTGGATGAACTGATCTGAGATCGCTGCGTGTGTTGTGAAGGACTGATTTATCATTCCTCTAAATCATCTGATTAATATTCAATTATCCATGTGAGCAAAATTTTTAAATACTACACGCAATAACTTTACACCTTGTTCTGGGCTGCATGATTGGCCCTTTTATGTGTCAAGAGCAGTTTATTTAGTTTTACAGTTAGAGCGGATTTTCCTTATTATAATACATATAATAATATTATAGTAGACGTTTTTGTAATTGATGTAAAGAATAACTGGATGTTTACAAAAGCATTTTGATATTGGAAAAGGTGTCTGCAACTTTTAAGAAGCACAAAATCACAGTCATAATAACTTTCAAAACATGTTTATACTGCATAAATGTATTATTGCTTTTAAAAAGTCACATATTGTGCATGTCTATTATCATACACAAATTGTACTAAAGTGATCTAAAAAAGTATCAATAAGTTTTCTGTTTGCACTACCAGGTGGCAGTCTTTGTACTTTCATTTTGGGGGTGCAGATTGCATAAGTTATAACTTTATATAACTTTATTTATTTAATAATAACTATAACTTTAAATAGTTTTTTAAAAACTTTGTATTTTCCCAAGTGTATATAACTACTACTGTAAGAAAATATCAGAATTCGGTACATACTTTCTGAATTATCTTAGCTTGAACTGATCCGATCTAATCCTGTTTATATAAATTAAACCTGCTTCCGACCAGGTTTGAGCTAGCAGAACTGTTGCTTTGACAACAACTCTCACATCAGTCTTGAAGAACGAAACAATCCTGGATCGTGTCAAATCGTCAATAACCAAATCCAGCTAACTGAGTAATCCAAGTACAAAGAACGGACCCCTGAACTACAGTACGTGGAGTAAACAAAAACAAAGACTGTGTATTTATGCTCCATTAAATGTGGTTATAATGGAAGTTTATTGGGAAAAAATAAAAATGCATCAAAGCTAATGTTGTTACTAATCTTTCACATGTCCAAGACTGTGATAAGAGGTAAAAAAAATCCAGTTCATAATTACTTTTTAAATTGAAAATACATAATTTTGTGTGATTTTTTTTTTTCACCAAATCAGTGTCATCATTTGTGAACTTGGCAGACATAGAGTTAAAATACTTTAATTTTTAAAACATTTAGTAGAATCTAAAAAAAGGTATATGTTGCATTTTTACAACAGTTTAATTCAGTGGATGTTTTCATGTCCAACATAATAAAAGGGTTTGATCAATGCACAAGGGTTAACTTGACTATAATTAAGTTAATCACACCTAGTTCATTCACTTATTAGTTTTTAATTTATTAAGTAAATGATTTTGAATCTTTAAGAGTTTTATGTAGTCAACTAATTAATTTAAAAGCAAAAAAGGTTAAGTCTTTTTTTAAAGAAACTGTTATTTTACAGTCTGCTTTTGTCTCTTAACATTTTAAAAAATGGGGTACAGCTAAACAAAGACCCTGCTTTCAGCATTTTTCTTAGCATTTTCCTTTTGTTCAGCTTGTGTCCTTTTAGATTGCATCAATTTTAAAAACCAGTGAGCTGTATCTCCATTTTTTGAGGAATAGCAAACATCCAAGTCTTGTCGGACCTTAGGGCACATCTTAAGTAAACACACTGACCAGCTCTAACAAATGACCTCGCATTATGTTCATAGCTGGAATCAAAGGCCCTCCTTCCTTTCACAGTCACTTAATCTATATTTATACACTCTGCTCAGCTCAGTGTTTGAATGTGTGGCATTTTGGATTAACACATTCCTCTAGGAAGTGCAGAAAGCTGGGAAAGTGGGTCTGCTGAATCCAATCAGTGGGTCCTAAGTAGGTCAGAAAGCTGACCTAAATTGAGGAAGAGATTCTTACTCCCCTTCATTTTACGCAGCATCCCCTGAAGACCAATGCATTGTGTAGAGAAGGGAGAAGACCATGAACAGCTCAGTTATGTATCAGGCCAAGACAACAACAAAACAGCAAACGCCAAAAGGTAAAAGTGATTAAGAATGATATGGATGAAAGATATATGCCTGACCCATTGCTTTCAGGCATGCCAATGAACCGGCACATCATTGTTGTTGACCTTAAAAAACATTACAACTCAAAAGCATATTTTATGTCACCTGAATAATGCAAACAGCTACAGTACAAAGTATCTTTTAAAATGAAAGTGAGCAATGTTTGCGTCTCTTATCATTCCAGTATTAGTACACTGTTTTCTTCTCTTAGTTTGTTTTTATTTGTTTCATGAAGCTGTGATTTTAAACCAGAGAACTGATAATATAAAGCACACAGACTGTAGTGTTTATTCTTTGATATGTAGGATCGTCATGGCATTTGGCAGAAAATTGTATTGCATACATCAAACCATCTGCCGCCTAGATATTGTCAAAAAATGGGCAATGAAAATGGGTTCATCACAGCTGAAAGTAAAGACAGACGGACTATAATAACACTGTCTGATTTCAGAATACAGTATCAGTGTCCTCTTTTTCTATTACTACTATTTTATTTGGGCCTTTGAAAATAAATAAAGAGCTATTTCAAAAAGAAAGACAATTGACAAATTTAATAGTGACATGATTAACTGGCTATTTTTTTAACCAATGCTTTTGGAGCGGATCTGCATCTTCTGGAAAACTAAACTAGAATATTTTAAATATTGTTTGAAAATAAAATGTAAACTTCCTTGGTTTTGAGAGATACCTTACCTTTGAATTTTTTTATTAATGACTGTTATTTTATTAATTACTGTGTCATTAGGAAGTTCTTTTGAGGTTCTTGTGCTGCTACTTTCTGTTTTACAATAAGAACAAACACAAATAGCAATCAGCTATCTTAAATATCATTTTTCATGATTGGTTGCATCTGTGTTAGGATTGATAAGGTTTACTGAGTCACTCAAATCAATGTTGTGGTGTTTTCAATCAGCATTAAGTCACTACAGTTTTTGAAATCCACACAAAAGAGAGGGTGTCCAAACTTTTGCATAGCCTATTTTTCAGTTTCAAATTATTTCACAAATTTCAATATTGCTACACTATGGATTTCTGAAAAACATTACATTATTTAGCTTTCTCTAGAAATCAAATTTCACTCTGATCTTCTCTTATGAAGAAAAGACACATTATACAGCCACAGAGGGGTGCCCATTTTTTGCATAATACTGTTTCAAAAAACTTGCATGTTTAATTTGATGTGGACACAAAAGCTATATCTCATATTTGATCCACATTCAAGATCAAACAAGTAGGATATTGACTTTATTTTAGCAAGAGTTAGTGGCAATAACTTTGTAAACATTTGTTATTATATGTTCAAAAATGCTTAAACTTACAGTCCAAGCAAAGTTTTAGGATATGCTGGATACAGTCCACTGAGGGAGCCAGATGGAGAGGTCATCTGGCAAAGATAATGCACCCACAAATCAGCTGCCAGGGGGAAAAACAATGTCAAGATCATTTCATGGCTGTCAGGCATGACCTGTCAAGGTGATGTCAAGGTGTTTCTTTCAACAGAGAGAAAGAGAGGTAAGACTAACAACTACAAAGATCTTCACAAATCAGACAACTTAGCATTTTATAGACTGTCCCTTATTCCTTTTAGAACAGTGGTCTCAAACTCAAATCCAGTTTGAGATATGTTTTAGACTGTATTCACATGGAATAGTAAAACAACAGTGGCAATACGTAAATGTTGTTTTTTGGGTCGCTATCCAAATGGGTTTGTGAGTTAATAAACTTATAATGATTAGGTCAATTATTTTGTTTTGTTTTTTTTTATGTGCAAGATGTGGTAGATTACTCTCTTTATTTTCTTTATATAGACATTAACAGCGTTTCAAGTGTTCTGCCAAAATGAAAAATAAAATATTTGAAATATTTCATTATGTAAACATTTGACAGTGAAGAATTTCAATAGTCAGTTTAATACTTCAATAACCATGGCAAACCCCACTGAAGGATACGGTACCTTACCATTAACACTTATTCTGGAATCTACCAGTGGCTGTGGTGTATTTCTTTATAGTGATTAAACAAAACATCTAAATGCTGTTGGGTATACTGTATCAATTGGTCAGTGTTCATTATTCAATTAAATTCATCTTTATTTCTTTAGCACTTTTACAGTGCAAATTGTGCCAAAGCAGCTTAACATAGAAGTTCTAGTAAATTGAAACTGTGTCAGTCCATTTTTCAGAGTTGAAGTAAAGTTTAGTTCAGTTCATTTTAATTTTCACTGCTGAAAGTCCAAACACTGACGACCAAATCCTTCGATGCACAGCTCCACGAGTCCCAAACCAAGCAAGCCAGTGGTGACAGTGGTGAGGAACAAAACTTCACCAATTGATGAAAATGAAGGAAAAAAAATACTTGAGAGAAACCAGGCTCAGTTGGGCACGACCATTTTCATCTCTGGCCAAACTTCTTGTGCAGAGCTTCAGTCTAGTTACCGTAGACTAAAGAACCCTGGACATCCATAGTGGAGAAGCTGCAGGTGTGAGTAGGTCACCGGCTGGGGTACAGGCTGGCCAGCAGGATCAGTGTGGAGACTCGTCTGTCACTGGGGTCTTTCAGGAATCAATCTCATGCTCTCCACTCCTCCATAACCACCACAGCATATGCTCAGGATACGGCCTGGTCTAGGGTTATAGAGACCTCTGGAATAATAAAAACCGACTAACATAAGCGTAGATGTCGTTAAAATTAGAATGTCTTTTGGGAAATGTTCCTGGCTCTGGTTGCCCTGCATATTGCAGACTAACAATCCTTTAGAGGATTTGGATTTCAAAAGCATCTGTGTTTTATGTTTATGCTAATGCAAAGAGATGTGTCTTTAATCTAGTTTTAAACTGATGGGTGTGTGTTTGCTTCCCGTACTGTGCCAGTGTAACTTTCTGCATAGTCCGTTGCTTTAACAAGGGCACTAAAGACCATGGCCTCTACCGTGGGTTGCTAGAGCACCCTTTTTAGAGGTCAGAGGAGTGAGGTTTACCTGCACAGCCCTTCATTAGCTGGCCTCTGCTACACTCACCACCCTAAACCTTACTCCTATCTTGGTCACGGTACCAATGTAACCCCAGCAGTCCTACACTACCCAACCCACTCCGAGCTGGGATTGAACTGGCAACTTTCCGGAAGGGAGTCGGTTGCTCTAACAAGTAGGCTAAAGACCATGGCCTCTAGCGTCTGTCACTAAAGCACCATTTTAGAGGTCAGAGGAGTGATGTTTACCTGCACAGCACTTCACTAGCTGGCCACTAGGAAGGCTGTTCCAGAGTATAGGTGCTAGATATGAGAAAATTCCACCGCCTACAGTTGATTTTGATATTCTGGGAATAATCAGTTGCCCAGAATTAATTGGGCATAGTGGACGTGAGTGGCTGGGATTAGGATAAGAGTTAGGTCAGATACTAGGGTTGTGGGGCTGATGAATATTAGGATTAGGAATACAGAGTAGATTTGGGATGATTTAAGATTGAAAGTTGGGGTTAGATTTAGAATTAGTTAACTGGGACAAAAAACTTCAGAATTAAGGTAAAAGTTCAGTTTAAATGGAGGAGGGGTCAAGAACAAAGGTCCACATGGAATGGTGGTTGGGATTGTATTTGAATTGAGTTTTGTTTAACCTATTATGCATTATTCACTTTTAAGAAATGTGTCCACAGTCCATAAATAACCAGTCCATAATGGTATAAAAGTATTGTAAAATTCGACTGAATTTGCCATAAGCATCAGACATTTAGTCAGACGTTCATGGGTGGCCCCAGGTGTGACATCTGAGGCTGAGACTTTAT
This sequence comes from Danio rerio, assembly GCF_052040795.2. Taxonomy (NCBI): domain Eukaryota; kingdom Metazoa; phylum Chordata; class Actinopteri; order Cypriniformes; family Danionidae; genus Danio; species Danio rerio. The sequence continues at coordinate 23,727,042 of NC_141022.1, forward strand.
TTTTCCTAAATTTGTGAATTCACATTTATCTGCAATTCAAAAACACACATTTATTATGCACTGTATAGTCCGTGTCAGTCTTTTCGCTTTAACCAAAACATTTGAGAGAAGTAGCATGCTAGTTAGCCTAAATTAAATGTGCTCCACAACAATAACATAAAGTACATTCATCGAACTGACCTTTTGAAAAAGTATTATGTGAAGTTTATTTATAAACAAATTTCGAGAGGATCATGTGCATATGATTGTTCACAGCTGTTCCAACTTTAGCTAATGACTGATTATCCTATCAGACGATCCTTAACTCACTATAAATAACCAGACTTTTCTCATCTCAATATCTTTGTCTTGAAGAAACCCCCCCACCCAACCCTACTTTCGATCCTTTCAAACGGGCGTCACGGTGGCCAGCGATTAGGCCAGTGATTAGCGCTGTTGCCTCACAGCAAGAATGCCCCTGGTTTAATTACTTTCCAAACCAGACGGCATTTCTGTGCGGAGTTTGGTTGTTCTTCACGTGGTCGCTTGGGTTTTCCCCGGGTCCTCCGGTTTCCTCCCACAGTTCAAAAACAAGCACTCTAAACAATTAATCCAAATACTTTAGCTAAACTCTGAGTACACCTTTCAGCATCCATATCTGAAACTTAGCTTCAACAAGCAAGGGGGGGAGTCATCGAGATCTACCTGAGCTCAAACTCCCCTCTCGCCTTGCAACGGGAGGTAGCCCAGGGCTCGAGGATCTTATAAGCTCAGGGCTCTCTCCTGGGACAGCACGCCAAACTAGCTTTATTATCAATCATCAGCTAAGTGTGAACTCTTGAAACAGTCTAAAATGTGTAACCTCTTCCTGGGTCTGTAATGTTTTAATCTTTTAAAATAAGGCATAATACATCCTCTTTATAAACCAACTCTATGAATGCCATCTAAGCAGACAGGATGTTATGTAACGTCCACCTACCTTAATATATTGTCTCAAGGAATGGTATTTTTCCATAACAACATATGTACCTTCATCAACACATCATCCACCATCAGGTCTGTCCATCACACAGGACACAACACTGTTCTATTTAAGCACAACCAGCCAATGAATCTGCGAAGGCAAAAAACTGCAAGTTTGCCATCTCCGACAGGTTGCCATGGCAACTCAGCAGCAGACTCTGGATAGAGCGTGAGTGTTTCCAATCAAAGCTTTTTTTCCTCTCTAAGATGAGTGTGCACACATTGTGCAGCCAATGGCCTTGGCGGTGCCGCTTCTGAATCTGACAAACAACATGTATTTTAGATGCTATTCAGACCCTCTTGCTGGATAAGCAAGGTGCAAAAAAAAGCTCGTCAGACATCTTGAGGTTACCAGAAGGACAGCACGCCTACGCTGATTCTCAAATAAATGTTATGTTACACATTGCGACTCAAGCCACTGAACATTAGCATGTCTCTTCTGACAAGACCACATTGTGGTGCAAAGCAAATAAAACTGAAGTCTTAATGAAAGCTGGCCCATTTTGGTGAGCCTGGGGTTTAACTGCAAAATGAAAACTCTCTCACAGGCTAAATGAGGGAAATTGTGTTTCTGTTTCCTGCAGTTTTTCCTTAATTTAATGGCATCGCCCGGGGAGCCACGAAGAGCTGCTTGGGAATAGTGATGCGTAAATAAGTAGTAAAACTGTATTCATGCACAACCTGGCATGTAAATGAAGACATTCGGCTTTTATGATGCCATTCATAGCAAGGAGAGACTGTGCATGATGCTGTAGTGGTATTATCAGTCTGGATGATTCCATTGGGAGGCTACACTAATTTATTGCCACTATTTATTTTAATCTTTACGGATCCTCACAGCATGAGCAGAAGAAACAGTATGTTATTTTATAATGATGACAGTATGCTTTGTTTGCAGAATATGGCTTGAGCTGCTGGGCTCTTGCTTTTGAAAGAAGCCAGTTTCTTCCCCAGAATGGACTAAAATACATTATGTATCACAGTTACAACACGTTTTTCAACATTATTGCATTTTGTATCCTGTGTAATGACCTTAAATCTAAGATTTGCAAATATATTTCTCACATCTTCAATTATATTGTATTTATTTTCCTTAGGGTTTCAACATTGTGCCCCGGTTTCCCCCACATTCAAAAGACATGCAGTATAGGTGAATTGGGTTAACAAAATTGGCCATAGTGTGTGAATGTTTCCCAGTACTGGGTTCCGGCTGGAACAGCATGTGCTGCATAAAACATTCTGCTGTCGAAACCCCTGATAAATAAGGGTCTAAGCTGAAGGAAAATTTATGAATATTCCAAAATTGCACAAAAATACTTATCATTGAATAATATATTTTTTAAATTTTGACTTCACAATCTTTCATTAAATCTTTAAGGAGCACTCCTTGAAAAAAAAATGCTTTGGCCCATGTTTGCATTAACTAATTATCACGGTCACACGATGAAGACAAATTTGGTTCTCTTTTCATTAATTTATTCAAAACACAGTGGATTGTCCAACAGGACAAGCAGGTCAGTGATAATCTTAGATGGAGAGCAGAGGAGTATGTTGTTCACAACGTAAACAAGGATCTTCATTCAACCATCAGTATATAATGTCACTTCCCTAAATCACAGTGTGTGCATCTACAAGATAGGAGAAGGGGTTACATTGGCATTCAAATGAGAAGGAGAACATCCACAGAAGATGGCGAGCCAGGGAGAAGTTGAGGTGAACCATCTGACTTCGATTCCAGCTGTTGTACGACACGGGGAGACTTTATAGGTGGACTGTGATTACTGGTGCAGGTGAGTGAAATCAGTATTCAGGGGAGTGTGCACGGGTATGATGAGAGGTGACTGATGAAGGAGAGAAATGATTGGAGCTGCAGGAACAAGATGGTGAGAGAGACTTGTGATAGGAGCAGCAGGAACGAATCGGGGATGTTACAATAAAGCTGCGGTCACACTGGGCTTTTCCTCCCATAGACTTCCATTCATACGCACGCGAATCCGTCAGACCGGAAACGCGGGGTCATGCGTCAAGTTACGCAGGTTGCTGCAGTGCAGAGTTCAAGCTTAGTGAACTCTAACCAGCGAAATCGGATCACTTGACTGCGTGAGACCAATCGAGGATCAAAGCATGACATCTCTGGACAGAAATTTAAAACATGGAACAATCACTCGCTTAAATGTCTAATAAGCTTGTTTAATCCCGCCCCTTTTCGCAGAGCCGCACGACAGAATTTGCATGCTCAAACTCTAATGTGACCGCAGCTTAATATACTGACACAGCTCTGATAAATAGTAATAAGCAATTAAATAATAATGATATGCATAAAAGGTCGACCAGATAGTTACGATGTTTGTTAAAGGGTTAAAGCTTTTAACTTAATTTCAATTTAAATAAATATAGTTTAACTTCTCATAATCTTGACTTTGTCACAATGTGACTTTAAATAATTCAATACCTTTATTTCATGAAGACGCAAAGCTGTTGCTTGTGCCAAAAGTATTTAATTAAATAATTACATTTGACAAAAGCAACAGCTTTAAGTCTTTATAAAATAATATTACTGTAAGTTTTACTTTGCATGATTGCAGCTTCATATCTCAAAACTCAGATCAATTAGTTAAACAATTCATGATTGATTTAGGCGACGCAGTGGAGCAGTGGGTAGTGCTGTTGCCTCACAGCAAGAAGGTCGCTGGTTCGAGCCTCAGCTGGGTCAGTTGGCATTTCTGTGTGGAGTTTGCATGTTCTCCCGTGTTCGCGTGGGTTTACTCTGGGTGCTCTGGTTTCCCTCACAAGTCCAAAGACATGCGGTATAGGTTTTCTTTGGTGATTGTGTGTAAATGAGAGTGTATGAGTGTTTCCCGGAGATAGGCTGCAGCTGGAAGGGCATCTGCTGCGTAAAATGTGCTGGATAAGTTGACTGTACATTCCGCTGTGGTCACTCCATAAAGGGACTAAGCCGAAAAGAAAATGAATGAATGAATTAATGATTTTAAATATTAAAAAATGAAATTAAATGAAATTAATTTATGCTACGGCGGCATTTCCTGTTATAAAAGGAAATAAGTTGAAAGAAAGCGAGTAGATTTATTAAAAAAATCTACTAAAAAATATAACACTATTGCCACAATCAGCAGCAATCTAGGAGTTGCAGATTGCTAGAGAACTACAAATTCAATTCAATTCATCTTTATTTCTATAGCGCTTTTACAATGTAGATTGTGCCAAAGCAGCGTAACATTATAGTAAATTGAAAAAGTCAGTTCAGTTTTCAGTGTTGAAGTTCAGTTTAGTTCAGTTCAGTGTGGTTTAATATTCACTGCTGAGAGTTCAAACACTAAAGAGCAAATCCATCGATGCGCAGCTCCACAAGTCCTGATCCAAGCAAGCCAGTGGCGATAGCGGCAAGGAAAAAACTTTACCAATTGGCAAAAGTGAAGGATAAAAACCTTGAGAAAAACCAGGCTCAGTTGAGCACAACCAGAAAGATCTACCGCCTGCAATTGATTTTGATATTCTGGGAATAATCAATTGTCCAGAATTAATTGAGTGCAGAGAACATGATGGGCTATAATACACCAGGAGCTCTCTCAAATACTGGGGAGCTAAGCCGTTCAGGGCTTTGTAGGTAGTCAATAAAATTTAAAAATTGAGACTATATTTAATAGGGAGTCAATGCAATGATGAAAAAACTAAAGCAATATGATCATATTTCTTTGTTGTAGAAAGCCCTCTAGCAGCTGCATTTTGAACTGGCTGAAGTTTTTAATTAGGCCAACAGGACAACCGCCTAGTAATGCATTACAATAGTCTAACCAAGAGGTTAGACTATTGCAATCCCAAATCCAAATCCCATCATGCACCTCACACAGACACCAGTTCCAGTTCTCTCCCTGATTGCACACACACAGCTCGAAGCTCACCTTAGGCTGATTACCAAGACCATAAATACACCTTATATTCACACACACAGTGCGGAGCCTTGTTCCCCTGTAACATTTCTCAATGCTTTCCTTGCCTTTTCGTTCTGTGGTTTTTAATTTTTGATTTGTTCATTGTTTTGCCGCCTTTACTGACCATTCGCCTGCTTTGTTGCCTACGCTTTTGGATAACCCTCATGTTACTGTTTGCTCCTGTTTTATATATATATATATATATATATATATATATATATATATATATATATATATATATATATATATATAATTGAGTCTGTTGTGGAGTACCTGAAAAGTTAAATGTGTGAAAACAGAAGACACCCATCTACAATACAGCAGGAGGCCATCCAAACACCTCCCTCGACTCCAGCCTGCCTGCCGTCTGCCCATGATTTTCCTGAGCCCATGCAAAGCAAATGTGCTGGTAATGAAGTAGTAGACATCATCATTTAGCCTCATTCATTCTGTTGCAGGGATGTTTTCCTGCCTTTCCAGGTCAGTCCTGCAGCTTTATCTGCGTTTCACCTTAATGTTCTCAACACAGTCAAGAGATTCATATCACTGAGCATGTTTACATTAACATCAGTAATCAAATATTTCTAGGTTCAAAAGTGTGCCCTTAACATTTTCTTTAAATGATCAAAATGTTTTTTCAAGACGACTATTCAAAATGTTTTCAAAATGTTTGTCTCATGTTATATTATATTACAAAAAGTTCAAAAACATTGTATCTACATTATACTCTCCCTGTCTTGTCACCTATCCTAGTTATAGGAACAAATATGTTCAATAATGTTCATGTCTGGTGACTGGGCTGGCCAATTCTGGAACACCTTGATCTTTTTTGCTTTTAGGAGCGTTGATGTGGAGGCTAAAGTATGAAAAGGATTACTGTCTTGCTGAAGATGCAATTTAACAGATAATTCATCAGAAAAATCTACCTTCTGCCACTTTTCCAAATAATCAACTATAAGTCATAGTTATTATTTCGTGCTCTTACAGCTGCATCAACAAAAAGACTTTTGTCAAGTAGTGTATGTTCTAAGAATGTTTCCCAAACATCCTCAGTAAAGTTATAAAAACATTACTGTGGAAAGTTCTTACAATGTTCAAAAAAATCCAGAGACATTTAGGTATTAATGCTCTTTTTGGTTCTTACCTTATTCAAAACATTTTAGTTTCATGTTGTATTAAAGTTCTCAGACTGTTCTTTGCAACACTAATAAAACATTCAGTAACACTTTATTTTGATGGTCTGTTTGAGTATTAGTAGACTGTCTGCTTAATATCTGCTGATACTGCTCCTTCAACAGACATTTAACTGACTATAAGAAACTTTGCAAGTACATGTAAACTAGATCCACTGCAACTTAATTCAACAAATAGACCATCAAAATAAAGTGTGACAGATAGGTGTGAGTAACTATAAGTATATATCAGTGCAATAAACTTGACTTTAAAGGTTCAAATATCAGATTTACATTAGAAAACAACCTACAATTTTCAAAATTTGGTTAACAAATTGTTAGAGACAAGGGATGTCTTGTGAGAGAATAGTGATGGCCTATCATTGCAGATGTGTCGAAGTTTTTCAAAGCAAAAGGCCTGTTCATTTCAAACTCTTACTGACATCTGTAACAGTCAGACATTTGAGCAACGTTATGTAATTTTTTTTCTTTTTTTGTCAACAATGATTGATGATCTCTAATTTTTATCATGTGTTTTCCACAAAATAAAAGATTTTTGTTAAATTGCTTTGGTTAAGCCTATACAACCTGTCAAAAGTCGTGTCACCTATCCAAGTTTTAGAAACACCTAATAATAACTTGATTTCTAGTTGATCATTTGGTGTCAGAAGTGGCTTAGACCTCTAGATTATGCTTATTTAACCAAAATAAAATATGATCACACCTTGATTTTTTTATTATTTAATTAGGACATTAAGCTCTGACCACAGATATAATGTATAGAATATAAAGGCCCAAACCCAATTCTATTTTTGTACCCCTACCCTTTCCCTTGGCCCTTAAAACTAAGTGTTAAGGGAAAAAGCTTCAAAATTTACCCTGAAACTGGAACAGCACTACAGCACCTGCACACGTCGTCATATGTCATTGCGATCTCTTACTTTATATGAGATTAGACGATCGCGACTGCTCTAGTTATTCCAGTTGCTTTATTGTTTAGTATTTATCTTTGGGAAATCACTGAAGGCATGTATCATGTTATCATAACAATATAATGTGACAATATGATCGTAACTGTACTCCGCGTTTAACACAGTGGCCATATTCATCTATGTACATTACATAAACTACATTAACATCATAGCAGACACTGTAAAAAGCCCATTCCCAGCCACTAGACTTTTCTGACAGGGTATTCGAGAGTCATCGAGTGTCTGAATGTTGTGGGACTGCTGTACAGGAGTTCTGATTATGGATTCGTGAAATTTAGCAGTTTTTATTTTAGCTTTTTTTTTTTACCATGATGGTAAAACACAAGCATGGCAATGAATACATTAAAACCTACTTGTTTGTTGTAAAAATCTGTAATAATGACAAAAATACTAATTTGTGGATCTCCTTACTTTCTGAACTATCCTGCCGTTGTGACTGGGAAATTCTGGGAAATTTTCTTACCCCTTGATTTCGAGTGTGGTCCAAAAAATCTTCATCAAAGGGTTATTCACCCCTTCTCCTTATCACTACGCCTTCATCTAAAAAGAATTGGGACACCCCTACACCTTCACAGGAACATGCAAAACGAGGGGTAGGGGTAAGGGGAAGGGCTAAGGGGTAGATATGGGATTGGGCCAAAGTCATAATGCAGTGGAAAAATAATTAATATTGTGTATGACTTCCATGAGCTTGGACCACTGCATCCATACATCTCTGCAATGACTCAACTAACTTACTAATAAAGTCATCTCCAATGACAAAGAAAGCGTTCTAGCAGGACTGAGAGTTCTTTAAGAATCTTTAGTTTAATCTTCAATGCACAATTATCATGTTTGGTGACTGGGCTGTCCAATCTTGGACTTATCCTCTCCCGCGCCCCCCTTGTGAACTCTGGCGCCCCCCTTAGGGGCGCGGACCCCAGGTTGGGAACCACTGCCCTAGATGGCTAACTCTGGGCACTGAAGTGAACTCACGACAGGAGGCCACTAAGTTAACTGCTTTTGGGCCCTCCGTAGAGGGGGTGAGTCCACTAGCGCCACCACTTTTAAAACGCTGGTGGCCAACACCGGGGGTCTCCGCGCCCTGAGGCACCAACGGTGGGAGTGTTGGCGGATGGACCCCCTGTGGGGCACGAGGAGGAGGCTTTTGCTCCTCGCAGGTGCTGCCCGAAGAATTTCCTAATACTAGAACTTCTTCGGAGACTATAGTCGTTTCACGACAATGGTTCTTGGCCACAGTACATGACGGACTTTGTCTCCTGAAGGCACTGCCTCACTAGCGTCACCACTTTTGGGATAAAACACTGGTGGACAACACCAGCGGTCTCCGCACCCTGAGGCACCAGCGGTGGGAGGGTTGGCGGATGGACCCCTGTGGGGCATGATAAGGCAGCCCTTGCTCCTCGCAGGAGCAGGAGCATACATCTCTGCAATGACTCAACTAACTTACTAATAAAGTCATCTCCAATGACAAAGAAAGCGTTCTAGCAGGACTGAGAGTTCTTTAAGAATCTTTAGTTTCATCTTCAATGCACAATTATCATGTTTGGTGACTGGGCTGTCCAATCCTGGACTTATCCTCTCCCGCGCCCCCCTTGTGAACTCTGGCGCCCCCCTTAGGGGCGCGGACCCCAGGTTGGGAACCACTGCCCTAGATAGCTAACTCTGGGCACTGAAGTGAACTCACGACAGGAGGCCACTAAGTTAACTGCTTTTGGGCCCTCCGTAGAGGGGGTGAGTCCACTAGCGCCACCACTTTTAAAACGCTGGTGGCCAACACCGGGGGTCTCCGCGCCCTGAGGCACCAACGGTGGGAGTGTTGGCGGATGGACCCCCTGTGGGGCACGAGGAGGAGGCTTTTGCTCCTCGCAGGTGCTGCCCGAAGAATTTCCTAATACTAGAACTTCTTCGGAGACTATAGTCGTTTCACGACAATGGTTCTTGGCCACAGTACATGACGGACTTTGTCTCCTGAGGGCACTGCCTCACTAGCGTCACCACTTTTGGGATAAAACACTGGTGGACAACACCAGCGGTCTCCGCACCCTGAGGCACCAGCGGTGGGAGGGTTGGCGGATGGACCCCTGTGGGGCATGATAAGGCAGCCCTTGCTCCTCGCAGGAGCAGGAGCATACATCTCTGCAATGACTCAACTAACTTACTAATAAAGTCATCTACAATGACAAAGAAAGCGTTCTAGCAGGACTGAGAGTTCTTTAAGAATCTTTAGTTTCATCTTCAATGCACAATTATCATATCTGGTGACTGGGCTGTCCAATCCTGGAGCACCTTGACCTACTTTGCTTTCAGGAACTTTGATATGGAAGTTGAAGTATGAGAAGGAGCACTATCAAGCTGAAGAGTTTGCCCTCTCCTGTGGTTCGTAATGTAATGGGCAGCACAAATGTCTTGATACCTCAGGATGTTGATAGGTCCATCCACTCTACGGATCTCTCACACGACCTCATACTGAATGTATCCCCAAACCATGATTTTTTTTCTTCAAACTTGACTGATTTCTCTGAGAATATTGGGTCCATGCAGGTTCCAATACGTCTGCAGTATTTGTGATGATTGGTATGCAGCTCAACAGATGATTCATCTGAAAAATCTACCTTCTAACACTTTTCCAAATGATCAACTGGAAGTCAAGTTATTAATTGTTGCTCTTACAACTGAGATTGACGACAAAACTTTTGTCAGGTGGTGTGTTTTGTAAAACCCTAGCATGTTTTATAACCACAACAATAATTCATTCAAATGTGTTACTTTAAAGAATACAATATTTCTGGAATGATCTGAATTTTCTAATTTTGACTGTACATTTCATGGCTGACTGCATGCGCACCTGTTTTTAATCAATACTATGGCCACTGAGTGAGACATAAAGCAAATAACATTGTTATGTATGTCTTATCATCAAATGTTCCTTTAGAGATCACACATACTTCTGAATTTAATCAACCACACACTGATTTATCATGTCACCTATTTTCCATCTTAAAGATACAGATGTAATTATAGTACATGAGAAACATCTATACAATTACAGTAGGATATATGATCATATGATAGCTAAATAAATCAATAATGTTTCCTTCGCAATTACATCACTCTAACTCTGTTTGATTATAAACGATGGACATATAATCTGAGAAAAGAATACATCTTTACCAATTGAGATTTACAACCAAAGAGAACCAAAGGGCCGGGATCATGTTTACGTAGAAAGGCATAAAAGACCTTCCATTCTTTCTTTCTTCTTTTTTTTTCAAACCATTTTCATAGTTTGCTGCTTGACATACTGTGGAGGGCACTAGAGAAACATGCAATCCACTGTTGCCCATGTGAAAATTCACCATAGCAACCATGCCACTGAACCAACCGGCGCGTCATTCACTGCAATAGACGACTCAGCTTGACACAGCACAGCCCAAACACTGTCACATCCCTGCATTTTGCAGATTAATCTTTTAATATGTACAGTATTCGCCTATACATTATTAATGAAGCAATCAATTATGCATTCAAGTCATGTAGACAAATTTGAATGTACACTTGATATATTGCTTGTGTTTCTATAACGTGCCAATGTCAGCCATGTTATTAGCAGTGTGTAATTGTGTCACATGTGTCTACAGGCAAGCGTTATTATCACAACCCCATATCAAGACCACTGAAGTGTTATCTGGCACTGCCCCAAAACCTTTGTTAGACCAAATCTGAAGTGTGTGATTAAGGCTACATCAGGAGTGTTAGCATATTAAAATCGTTCTGGTGTGTGGAGCAAATCCATTGTTATTTTTAAGCTCAAATGAGTCTAGACAGAATGAATGACGAGGTGAGGACCTGTTTTTTTAAGGTGCCATAATGTAAAAATAGAGCAAAGCACATGATTGCATCATTGCCTGCTTTTCTCTGCACAGTATGGAAGTGTTTTAAAGACTAGCTCTTGATGCATCATTTGGAGTAAAGCTGCCATTCAAAACTACAAGCTCTCATTTCGCAAGATCAACACTCTCTGTTTCATGTGGTATGTTATTTGTTTCTGCACTGCTGTAGAAGATCTGAGTTATAATTGTGTTTTCAAGAGAAATACTGTTTGTCCTACTGATTTTTCTTCATCTTTGAAGAGATTTAGTTGATTTGTGCATCTGATGCCGAGCAGTGCCATCTACTGGAGCATTCAATAAAGCACAATTCAGAAATCTCCTGTAGCATCTGGATGCAGACTTGGATTTACAAGCTGAGACTGCATTTCTCAGGGATGCAATGTCAGACACAATGCACTCAGTGGAGCTAGTGATGCCAACAAGGGGTAGGGTTAGGGTTGGGGTGAGGTCTGGGCATTAAAAAGCTTTGCATGTAGCTCAAATTAAAACTGCACGAGGCCTGCGTGCATTTTATCATTGCTGAGATATGCACATTTTGTAACACCTTAGTAGAAGTAACAATTCAGACCATGCACTACTGGCTGATTACCTGCCTATTATTGAGATATCAACTGTTTATTAGCACTTATAAAGTGATCTTATTTTACATCCCTAAACTTTATTACAACCTTACTAAAAATTAAAAAGGAGCTAATTTATAGTTTACTATGCTAAAATCTTAGTTAAGGGTGTGCTATAATAGTTTGTTAATAGTGTGTAATAGTGTGTACATTTAAATAAAGTAAAGGATATGGATAAGGTTGGGTGGTATGGGTAGGTTGAAGAATGGGTCAGTAGTGTAATTATACATGTAATTGCAGAAGCTAATTACAAGTCGAATTACAATAATTATAAAATAATTATAAAATGTTGCTTCTTACCTATAAAGCCTTAAATAATCTAGCTCCTGTTTATCTAATCAACCTCTCGCTACAATCCAGCGCGTTCTTTAAGTGAAGTTTTTAAACTAATTTCGAGAGGAGCACGTGATGTAATTGACTGCAGCTGGCCACCTATCTACACTCATTAGTTAGCCAATCAGATCTATCCTAACTCACTATAAGTAGCCTAGCTAGATATTCCCTGATCTTCGTTTTCCGAAGAAACCCCCCATCCACCCCCTTTCTCCTCTTTTTCTCCTTTACAAAAAAGGGGAGCTCTCGAGAACCACCTGATCTCGTACTCCCCTCACATGCTCTATGGACCTGGTGGGAGCCCTGGGCTCAACTATCTCCGAGCTCAGGGTTCTCTCCCGGGACAACATGCCAAACCTGCTTACAGTTGTCAATCAATATCTAAGTGTAAACTCTTGAAGATCTCAGAATGCAGGGCTTCTGGTAGTACCTAAAAAAGTCTACTAAAAGTCTACTCATTTATGGCTCCTAAATGCTGGAATAGCCTTTTTTTTGACAATGTCTAAGGCTCAGACACACTTTCTCAGTTCAAAACTAGATTAAAGCATACACACAATGCACCACATAATACGCCCGCGGTGTTCTTGCGTAAAAAGCTGCTGGAGGCCGCTGTCGAGCAACCGCCTGTCCTACTGACTGACTGACTAAATGACTGAACGATTGACTGGGCAGCCGGCCGATTAGCCAACCCAGCCACCCTCCTCCTGCTCCTTATTTCCTAAACCCAAGCGACGATTTACAAAAGCAGTCCAGAAAAAGTAAAGCCCTCATCCAATTTTGACAGTGCTTTCACATTTCACTGCATTCTCGCCCCTTTACGAACTCGTTCACTTTTATTTTTTGAATTCAGTTGTTTGTCTTACCTGATTTCTGGAACTGTTTTTCCCCAGACTCAAACCTGGTCATCACCGTGGCTGGCTGCCTCCGCTCTGCCGACGAAACAAGACAAGCTAACCGGACAAACTGGTTGCGGCGGGAAAGCCCTCCACACGGAGGTAAGCCGTCATCCGGCGAATGCAAAGAAGAGCGGCATCACATTAGCCCGTAGCGTTCGCTTGAAAAAACAAAATGCAGCCATAAGCACCTCCAGCCACGTAAATCGCAGTCTCCAGAAACGTCCGCGGGGCTACGTTTTCAGAATGAGCTTGGGTTGGTTTTGGGGCCATGGAGAAGTTTTGACATGCACTGACATTTGTGTTGTTTTCAGTATCTTTAAAACGTGTTAATGGCTAAAGTGTGATAACACTGTAAACAGCACAAGCTGGGGTACAATAATACCTAAGCAGCATGTTTGTATGTGTTTGTGTTTTTGAGAAAGAAACATTTATGCGTGGTTAGTGAAAAACTAAATTTTGAGATCACTGAAACAAGGCAGTGAAACACACAGAGAACATTTGTTCACAATACTTTTGAGAACTGGATCTTGTAGCCTAGTGTTTTTGCTTCAAAATAATGTGAGAATCATCTGTTTTACTTGCTCACAAAACATAATATATTGAATTAAATGCTCTAAGTCACTTTTTGAGTGAAAATGGTCTATGCGAGGAGGCTTGAACTATCATTAACAATGCAGTGATTCACACCTAAGAAGACAAAGACCTGCATAATGAGCTGCATAATGAGCCATCAGACAAGTATGTGACTAAGAGGGAAGATTTTATATATTTATTTTGTTTGCAGTTTTTTTTAAATATATTTAACTGTCACACAAAATAACTCGAGATACACTTGTAAGAGTCAGTACAGAGTATCTCTGTAAAGGTACATATAGCAAATCTGCTAATAAAGTTCTTTATAAATACACTTTACATATAACTTAAGGCATGCACTTGAATTTACACATGAACCAGTGTGTACAGAAGACATATTCAGGGCAAAATCAACAATGTAAATATGAAGAGCGTAAGATAATAAGCGGTGTAAGGTTTGTAAACCCAGAGCGAGCATCACATGGTCTTTGCTGTGGTACAGGTTCATGAAGGAATCTCAGAGCCTGTGGAGCCATGTCAGCATCAGTCTCTCTTTACCACTGTTGGTATCACATCTGGAGAAAAATAAGCAAGCTGATTACATAAACTACATTATTAACATTTATGTGATGTTCACTGATAATAGTACTAATTTACCTTATAAACTCACATAGGAATTAAAAACTGAACAGCACCTGTTTTGTAAACATTATTTATCACTATAGCTTAGGATGTGCATACTTAATGAGAGGACAGATGGCAAATAACAAAGAAACAATTTTTTGAACACTATCAACCACAACTAAGTTTACCATACTTATAGTGAATAATTTAGTTGTTTTGAACCATACTGTAGTAAAGTACCTGACATAATTTGTTTTATTAATTCAATAGTTGCTGTGGTAATATAACCACTAGCATATGGTATTATACAAATAATAATACACATATAATTGTTTATTTCATATAACATTACATTTTATTATATAGGCCTATGTTTATCAGTATACGCTATACGTTATAGGATACACTTTGTATAGCAATGAAACTATAAGTGGTCTGTAAGGAAATATTTCAAATAAATCATAAAGGTAAGAATAAAAAACTTTCTCGACAGGAATTCTATCCTCCACTGGGTCTAGAAGTTCTTCAAAATGTATGCGCTCATCATCGGAGTTGTGCTCTTTCACTAAGGAGAAAGTAAATTCTTTATTGCTGTCCAGTAACGTTACCATCTGAAGTAGAATGCGTATCTATGATAAAGCTTGTCGTTTGATGCCATGTCTCGGGGAGCGTGTACATTATCACCTGGCTTACCTCAGTTAATTTCCATATGAACAGTGTGCTCACTGAGGGCGGGATTACGTTAGCTGTAATGAGGCCATCAAGGAGAATCCGTCCTTACTTTTATCTGGATTACATGAAAAGAGATTATTTGTTTTTGACTTGAATTGGTAAATGCAAATTAAGACATATCAAGCTTTCGATAGATATATCTCTCATGCCTGTTTGTTGAATATTTGCTGAGAATGTTTCATTTTAAAGACGTGTTTTTTCTGACACAATCTACATGTTGTGTGCGTGTCATGCAGGCGATTGTAATATCAAAGCCTCGTTGGCGTGGTTGCATTCACTCTGATGAGCTCAGACTGAGATACTAGACATAGCATTGGTTTCATATTGATTACTTTATCAAACAGTGTGTGTTTTCAACATCCACTGGCTGCATTTAAAAATAGACACTTCAAGCTTTCTAAAGATATATGTCTCGTATCTGTGTTTTGTTTTTGCGGAGTTTCAGTGCATTTTACTGACACATTTCTAAAAACAGTTCACGGAGAGTGAAAAGACAGAATGCCTACACTTGATATTATTTTTATTTTGCAAAAGCATACACATTTGTTGTCATTGTGAGTGCACACAATAAAAAACTAGACACTTAACAGATTCGATTGATGTATTGATCTTACCTGTACGATCAAAACTGAAAGTGTAATTCAAGTTCTTTTCAGAGGTTTGAGTAGAAAACGCTTCAAAGATATGTGTCCAGAATTTTCCAGCCTCCAGCACCTAAACTATGGCTCTGCACAAGAAGTTCAGCCAGAGGAGAAATGGTCGTGCCCAAATGAACCTGGTTTCTCTCTAGGTTTTTTTTTCTCTTCACTTTTGTCAATTAGTGAAGTTTGTACCTGGATTTGCTCTTTAGTGTTTGGACTTTCAGCAGTGAAAATTAAACCACACTGAATCAAACTGAACTTCAACTCTGGAAACTGGATTGACACAGCTTCAATTTATTAGAACTTCTATGTTAAGCTGCTTTGACACAATCTACATTGTAAAAGCGCTAGAGAAATAAAGATGAATTGAATTGAAATTATAAGAAGTTATTTTTAACAAGCATGTATACGATAAGTGCATTGTATTAACTTTATTATTTGAATACAAAGGCCTTTTAATAAAAAAGTGCTGTCTGAAAACTGCATGTCTTTGAAACTGTATGATTTTGACTAAAATGAAATTAACATTTTCATTCAAATTGTCTAACTGACTTTATTCAAAACAATGTATTTACTAGTTTCACAATAGTTAGGGAAACATTACATTGTTTTTTCACTAGCAAATAGCAAGCAGTAGCCCTATTAGAGAAAATTATAGTGATAACACTCTAAAACTGTTTTGTTTCTGCAAACATATAATAATCAGGACACATTTCTTAAAGGTCACACAGTCTTATGTAGAGATGTTTATAATTAAAACTGAACCCAATCTCCAAGGCTTTATTTATGTATTTTGCATGTTATTTCTGCTAAAGGTAAAGTCAAAGCTTATTCACTAAACTCAGTCTGTCAATGACCAGTCACTGAGCAACTAATGACAGGCTGTTAGAATGTTGAATTTGGTGTCCATGGCAATGAAAACAACACTGAACAACAGCATTCAACTTTGCCTCATTCATTGCTTTGAATGCAGAGTGTGCCTATTCAGAATAATCTGAATATTTTTCTTTATTAATACACATACACCATGTGTAAGATTCTCCCATAGGAACCCTCTAGAAACTATCCAGAACACGCTAGCAACTGTCTAGCAACAAGTCAAAATAGCAAACATCCTGCACATAGTAGAAGCTTCGTAGCAACTAACCAGTAAATACTATAGCAACTGTCTAGAAACCTGTCAAAACACCCTAGCAACTAGATTTAAGGCTCAAACATAAAGTAGGTTCTCCAAAATGTTGTTGTCTGTGGTTTTAAATTGGGGAAGAATAGATATACTGGATGTCAGTTTTAGCACTGACCAATGTTCTGAAAGTGATTTCAGTGTATTGTTTCTCTCAAGTCAGGGTCTTTGGAGATTTATGCCCAGGGCTACATTTTTGGGAACCGTAAAATACCCCACATAACAAAATTTCTCTGGCCCAGCTTTGGCCCACACAATCAGGTTTTGCTTGGCCCACATGCCGCAGGGAATTACAATACATTACTGGACCAAGTCTGGCCTCCAGACAAAGGCTAAACATGGATCATATCTGGGTCATGTCACAGCCAAGTTAATAACTCATAACTGGGCCTGAACTGGGCCAGATAGGTTGGTGTGTCATGATTGCAATGAAATTATTAATGCTTTTGGCACACTATGAGCATTCTCTTTCTCAAAGCGATTTGATTGGTGGAAATTCTTTCTTTATTAAAAAAAATATTTTAATGTATTTTAAATGTGGCCCACATTTCCGTTTTTAACATCTGGGCCAAATACTACATTTTACATCTGGCCCAAATCTTGTGTGCCGCCTTAAAGCTTGTGCCACCTTTGCCAAACCCGGGCCATGTTTGGTCTACATGCTGTATGTCAGTGCCAGATGAATGCCTGCTGTACCAGCTTTATACCAAATCTGGGCCAGAATTCTTTGCCACTTGGGATCTTCCTGGGTCTAAATCTGCTCACAGTTTTTGTTTTCACAAATCCACTAGAGGCCACTATGTACATTGTTCATAATCTCTAATACATTACCGAGGCACATTTTCTCATACGTGCCATTTGCATGTCCTTCAAGTAAATACACGAGAGGCGGCTGAGTACATTTCTGTGAATCTCAACAACCTCCTCGCATGCGTCCATGAGAGGCCAGTCAGCTGCTAATGATGCGTATGTCAGCTTGCTATTGACTGACCCACACACCCACTTCGCTAAACCAAACCAATGGTGTTTTCAAAAGCAAACTAGAAGGGAAAAGCCACTACAATTTACCACAATCTCACACTACTGTTTCTGATGCCTTACAAGGTGAGCTACCAAGCAAACTGATCATGCTGGAATAATCATCCACAGAGATGTAAGGATTAGAAATTGTGTGCAGCGTCATACGACCCCATAGTGTTTATTTTGCACACAAACTCCAAATGTAGCTCAGGGCACATATTTTGCAGTTTCCAGAAATGTAGTCCTGGGCACATATGCCTAATAAGTCAATGTTGGTTTTTCAACATCTTGAGCATTTTTTTCAGAAAGCTATCTTTATCAATATTTTTATTTTATCATGCTTGATGTGAACAGAGGCCTGTAAAGTCCACAAAAGTTATGGCAGATTTTTTAACAAGTATTTCTAAAAACAATCAAATTTAATAGGGCAGGGTTATTTTTTCCAATTCCCCTGTCATCTGGCACTGACAGTTGAAGGAGCATTGCTAAATATATTGGCATAATAGTGGCTAATAGTGAATCTGACATCATCAGAGAAGGACTGCCATTTCAGAGTGGAAGTAAATGGTTTGATTTTGACTGAAGATTACCAAAACTAAAAATTATCTTTTATCTAACAACTGTTCATTTAAAGAGTAACACTGCGCTCTAGCACATTAAATGTTGTAAATTTGGGTTTTGTGCTGACTTCTAAAAATACTTTGCCAACCTCTTAAAAATACTTTAATACTTTTTCAAAACTTTAAACCTTTCAAAACTTTTTATTCTTTAGTCCTTTTAGCTGTAGGTTAAATCTGTTCAGAATTCAGTTTATGACTCATCGCAAAAAGATGTTCAGGCACAGATAATCCACAAGCTTCCAAAAAAAGTACCTTCATACCTCTCTTACAATACATTTATATCACTGTTCTGTTCTGTTCTGTTCTTTGAACATTGCAGCACTGATTGTTCTTAAGAAGGAAGGTCTTGCTGAAGTTATTTTGCACGCCAACAGAGCTCGAAAATCAGATGTTCATTTTTATGGGGATCACCAGACCTCAGTTGTCTCACAAGAAGCCCACACAATTCTATCTGATGTGTAACATGTAACACTCACAGATTTATGAGTTTACGATGACAGGTTGGGGGAAAATATGACAATTATTATCAATACATGCAGTTGATCCACATACTGTATATTGATCGCTCAAGTAAAAACAAAATGTAAATGGCTGGTTCACTTTAATTTTATGTTTTCAGATATGGTTTAACACATACACACACTTAGATTTAGGGCACTTCACATAGACATAATGATTTTTATACTGTACAAACTGTATAATCTTACCCCAAACCTACCCCTAAACCTAAGCATCACAGGAAACAATCTGCATTTTTACCTAATTAATACTTAATTCTGTGTGATTTATGGGCCATTTTCAGCATGGGGACCAAAAATGCCCATATGAGGTTAAAATGTGGTATTGCTATAGTTTTGGTCCACACAAAGTTAGAAATACATACACATACATGACAAAATGGTTCCTAAAGGCCTAAATTTGGATTGTGTATAAGGACTGCATGACTTTAGGACATACACTAACACACTGCACCTCTTTAATCAATACTCTGTGGCAAGAGTGACAGCCTTATTGGATTAGGCCACAAAAGTGGGTTAAGCATCTTCTTGGATGCCAGAATTATACAAATGTAAAGGTGCATGCTGTCAGATACAGTGTACAGTTTAAAGTGTTTTTTAAGTAATTATACAGATTTCTAGTGTAAAAAAGGGCATTACAGCAATACTAAATAAGTGGGCTTTTATAAATGTTAGAAATAGATTTACTGACAATAAATTTATTTGATGTGGTATAATAAGATAAAAAATAATGATTTATCAAACTAAATTACTGTACACTCTGAACATTGTACATATATATTTTATTAAAGTTTTTTTATTATTTGTTGCACATTTTTTTTATTTAATAATCATGCTATATTTATATAAAACATTAAATAAAAATATATAAATAAAAGGGGCTACTATGTAATACAGTGGGGGAAATAAGTATTAAAAATGTGACCATTTCATCAGAAAACATTTCTAAAGGTGCTGTTGACTTGAAATTACACATGAACAAAATTTTGAACACATGAAGAAAATGGGTGTAGAAAGGTATAGTGAAAGCCCAGACAGCAGCTGAAATCTCTTATCATTTATTTAGCAACCCTCTACCCTTCGCCATGCGGCATGTGCCATTGTAAATTAATATTAGGTGCTTTAGTTTAACATTAACATTACCAGTTGGATGACCATAAAGCAAGATAATGATCTAATTATACAATGAACTCTCAAATGCTTTCAGAAAAAGAATAGAATGACCCAGACAATCACCTTGAATCCAATATAAAATACAAATTAAAAATCAGATTTTATATATATGTATATATAAAATATATATATTTTACATATATATACACACACACACACACACACACACACACACTGACTGGATGGTTGTGGTTTGCCCTTCAGACCTGTAAACACATCATAATATAGAATAAATGTTGTTTCAAGATGGTAAAATGGTAATAATTATAATTATGAATAAATATATTTGTGCACAGACAAATTATATATAATATAATATATAAATAATAAATAAATGCTGCAAGATTACATAAACAAAAATATATTAAATTATTTTATTTAAAGGTAAATTTAAGTGCAGAAGGAAAAAATCTCTTAACCTGCTCAGTAAAAATAATGCCACAGATGTTATCAATGTGCTATTTGAAGCAGGCTTGCTGTCTGATGACCACTTTTTATTTTCCGGATGTCTCTTTAAAAGCTCTGGGTGACCTCAGCTGTCAGAGGGCAGGAGTCTGTGCTGCCCCACCTCACACATACCCTAGATATCTACCAGTACCAGTCATTTGATCAGGAAGCAGGAAATATGACAGATGCTACTGCAGCTTTCTACTGCAGTTTGTTTTTACAATTGTAGTGTCTGCCTCTT
This sequence comes from Danio rerio, assembly GCF_052040795.2. Lineage (NCBI taxonomy): Eukaryota > Metazoa > Chordata > Actinopteri > Cypriniformes > Danionidae > Danio > Danio rerio. Next base: position 23,747,672 of record NC_141022.1, read on the forward strand.
TCATTCATGAATCTTATCTTTGAATAATGTATTTTTATTATGACTTTTTCAGCAAATTTAAAGAAGCTTGTTTCAGCTGTGGAAACATTTAAAGAGCGTATTGTAACTTTTTATCTCACAAGTTCGACTTTCTCATGTGTGAGTTTATATTTTGCAACTACAAGTTATAAACTTCGTAATTGTAAGAGTTAACATTTTGTAGGTCTGGAAATCTTATATATATTTTATATTTTATGTTTATATTTCACAATTCTGAAGGAAAAAGTCAAAATTGTGAAGGGTAAACACAGAATGGGCTATAGGGACAGCTAATGTTTTTCAGCCAATGATGATCTTTCAGTAAAAGCTTTATGTGACTATTTTCAATTTCATAAGGTTCCTTTTCTAGCATCGATGTTGTAACATAATTCAAATATAATTAGTTAAATAGACTTAATACATTTCATACATTTGGTTAAAGTGTAAAAAGAGACAAAAATCTGTCTTACATAGTGCCGTCAATAGCAGCAGGCTAACGCAGAAATTCTATTGAATACTGGGGTAAAATTAATTTCCATATTTTAAAGAATTGCCGAAAAAAATATTTAATGCAGAGCTTCTTGTTTAGTTTGATACCCACTTTATATTGTATCTTTGCCAGGCTGTGAAGATCACTGTGTTTTTAAAAAAAAAAATCTGATCTTAAATGCTGTGATTTTGTATGGGATGACAATTAACTGAAAGCCTGAGGCTGGCTGACTGAAAGTCTGTGTGCATATACCTTTATGGGAATACAGTTGAAGTCAGAATTAAAAGCCCTACTTACTGTAGATCTTTTTTTCTTTTTTAAATATTTCCTAAATTATGTTTAACAGAGCAAGGAAATTTTCATAGTATGTCTGATAATATTTTATCTTTTGGAGAAAGTCTTATTTGTTTTATTTCGGCTAGAATAAAAGCAGTTTTAAATTTTTTAAAAACATTTTAGGAACAAAATTAGTAGCCCTTTAGCTAATAATTAGCACATTTTTTTTCGATAGTCTACAGAACAAACCATCATTATACAATAACTTGCCTAATTACCCTAACCTGCCTAGTTAACCTAATTAATCTAGTTAGGCCATTAAATGGCACCTTAAGCTGTATAGAAGTGTCTTTAAAAAGATCTTGTAAAATATTATTTACTGTCATCATGGCAAAGATAAAAATAAATCAGTTATTAGAGATGAGTTATTAAAACTATTATGTTTAGAAATGTGTTGAGAAAATCTTCTCTCCGTTAAACAGAAATTCGGGAAAAAATGAAACAGTTCATTCAGAAAACGCAGTCTCATTGACGTTTCTGAAGACCGGAAATAATGACCCCGGGAGGTACGTATTTTTGCAGTTTATGTTTTTACGAATCAGCGAAAGGCCACTGTGTGTGCTTTTTTTTGCATCTCAATTGCCTCTCACGAGTGCCGTTCGCACACGAGCTGTTCTCGCGTGAACCCACCAGAGGCCACTGTCGACTGATGGAATGACTAAATTGACTGGACGACCGGCCAATCAATGGATCCACCCTCATCCTTCCCTAAACCCAACCAATTTTACCGATTGACCCGTCCGCTCGCTTATTTCCTTAAACCCAGACGACGGTTTACAATAGGCAGTCCAGAAAAAAAAATACATAGTCTGATTTTTACCACGTTTTCAGATTTTACCACATTCTCACCCTGTTGTTGACTCATTCATTTTATGTTTTGGATTCTGTTTTTGTCTCACCTGATTTCTGGAGCCACTCTTCCCTGGGCTCGAACCCAGTCATTGTTGTCATCGTGGTCGACTCCTCTCTGCATCTCAAGTCCGCCAAGGTACACGACAAGCTAACTGGACAAACTGGTTGCAGTGGGAAAGCCCTCCACACGGAGGTAAGCGGTCAGCCGGTAAGTGCCAAAAGGAACAGCGTAAAAATTAAATGCAGCTACAGGTACCTGCGGCTACATAATTCACGGTCTCCAGAAATGTCCGCGGGACTTCATTTTCAGAATGAGCCTGTGTTGAAAAAAGTTGTAGTACTCAAAAAAAAAAATATTTTTCTTTTCAATTATACTAGCTTCAAGAAATTAAAGTTTAAAATTAAAGTTTATCAACTTCAAGAAAACTCAAATCTGAATTTGTAAGAACAATTTAGAAGTGTGAGATGTAAACTCAACTGCAAAATGTAAAACTATAACAGTGAGATTTAAACTCATACGATGGCCAAAATTATTAAAGTACCCTGTAAAAAATAATCATAAAAAATAATCAAATATTTATAGCAGCTGGGGTCATTTTCCTGCCGTTAAATTATAGAAATTTACCTGAAGATATCAGCTGTTTTTGTTTTGTCTGCATGTTGTGGTATTAACAAAATGAATGAAATACAGGCGATGTGGAGGCGCAGTGGGTACCGATGTCGCCTGACAGAAAGAAGCTCGCTGGTTCAAGCCTCATTTGGGTCGGTTGGATATTTCTGTGTAGAGATTGCATGTACTCCCCATGTTTGCATGGGTTTGCTCCGGGTGCTCCAGTTTCCCCCAGTCCAAAGACATGCGGTACAGGTGAATTGCGTAAGCTAAATTTCCACAGTGTATGTGTGTGAATGAGTGTGTGTGAATGTTTCAGGGGGATGGGTTGCAGCTGGAAGGGCATCTGCTGCGTAAAACATATGCTGGATAAGTTGGCGGTTCATTCCGCTGTTGCAACCCCAGATTAATAAAGGGACTAAGCCGAAAAGTAAATGAATAAATGAATGATGAATAAAATATCTATAAATAAATAAAAATAAATAATCATACTAACCCATTTAGAAAGGATTTTTTATTGTTCTTGCAAAATGGTAACTCTATTTTACTGTCAATGTTGCAAAATCATGTTCCTTCACATGATTCAAAGGAAAGCCTTTGACAGTTGTAGAAGACATGGGATAGTTTTCAGTTTTCAGTAAATATATTGAGGCTATTCCAGAGAAATGTGCTGCTGAAGTTGCTGCAAAAGGTGGTCATATACCAAATATCAAACAATACTGTATAGAAACTATACAGTATGACTTGATTCATCTGATACTTGCCATGCTAAGAACTTTCTACCTGTCCTATGAACATCATAAAGGTAAATCATGTTTTGAAAACGAAAGATCAACATTTTTAGACCTGTAATAAACAACTAATAAAATCAGAATAACACTAAATGAACTGCCAATCCATTTACCATAGACCTTTCTGCCACGACCCAGCACTGAGAGTACAACTCATGAACCAACAGTGCTGGGAAACACACATACACTCTCCCATTATGGTCAGTGAATTTAGTATACCTAAACTGGAAAAAAAACACACAATTCCTTCATGCGGTCCCAACACAAATTGATTCAGATTAAGTTTTTTTTTTAAATCTACTGTAAGTGGACTAAACCTAAAACAGTTAAGTTGTCCCCCAAAAACTCAAGATATGTGTTGATTCAGCTCATTTTAAAGGGCACCTATGGTGAAAAATCTACTTTTCAAGCTGTTTGGACAGACATATGTGTAGATATAGTGTATAGACCATCATATTGGGGTGAAACAAACACACCCAGTCCTTTTTTTTTCATTTTAACAACATAAAAACGGTGGACCAATTGGTGTGGTTTTCAGACCGACCGCAACTTGATGTAGGAGTGGGGTCCCCCCGCACACCGAATAGATTGACAGTTTTGCATAGTAACATGTCCCAGCAGTCACTTATATAATCATACCAACAAGACCAGACGTGCGCAAAGCAACTGGGAATTAAAGGTCTGTTCAGTTTGCTAGGATCATCAATCATCATCAAATGTGATCAAGAGTAATTTTCACATGTTTAAAATGTTTTAAAACAGTGCACGTGTGTAATGAATTACAGCGATTTACTTCAGCTATACTTCATCAGCACAGTCGCGTGTCAGAACAATTATAAAGGAAGACTCTTCAATTCCGTATTTGTGGGCGTTAAATCAGGTTTATTTTGTACATTAACATAACAGATATCCATACAGCAGTGGAGTAGCTGTATCCTGTCACATTTGCGTACAAAAAAATGTCAAGCTAAATGAGCTCTGTCTGTCTGTTTGTGTGTGTGTGTGTGTGTTTGTGTGTGTGTGTGTGTGTGTGTGTGTGTGTGTGTGTGTGTGTGTGTGTGTGTGTGTGTGTGTGTGTGTGTGTGTGTGTGTGTTGGTCTGTATCTGTGTGTGTGTGTGTGTGTGTGTGTGTGTGTGTGTGTGTGTGTGTCTGTGTGTTTGTGCGCACGTGAACTTTGTACATTGACATTGTGTGTCGATGCATCTTCACAATAAATACTCATTGGTAAAGTTCTTACTGTAGTATTTCTCACAAACGCTATGTGAGATTTTGTCTGACGCAGCCGAGGGAGGAGATTAAAGCACGCAGAAAGGTACGTAGAGTAGGAGGGGAGTACTAGCCTTAAATGCGCAGTACGACAAAACAGCCCTCTGGTGGAAAAATGTATAAAGTGGAATCTTGTAAAAGGTATAATGAAAAATCTGATAAATGTTTTGAGCTTAAACTTTAAATACACATTCTGGAGACGCAAAACACTTATATTAAATCTGAGAAAGGGGTAACCTAGGTGCCCTTTAAAGAAGTAGTTTAAACATTCATTCATTCATTTTCTTTTCAGCTTAGTCCCTTTATTATTCCGGGGGTCGTCACAGCGGAATGAACCGACAGCTTGTCCAACATATGTTTGAAGCAGCAGATGCCCTATATGCAACCCATCATTTGGAAACATCCACACACACTCATTTACACACAAACACTACGGACAATTAAGCCTACTCCATTCACCTGTACTGCATGTCTTTGGATTTGTGGGGGAAACCGGAGCACCCAGAGAAAACCCAGGCCAACACGGGAAGAACATGCAAACTCCAAACAGAAACGCCAACTAAGCCAGCCAGGGCTAAAACCAGTGAACTTCTTGCTGTGAGGCAATTGTGCTGTCCACTGCGCCACTGTGCAGCCCCGTAGTTTGAACAAGCAGCAAAGAATTGTATTTTGTGTGAGTATTGCATGGACTGATATCGGGAAAACTGGAACACCCAGAGAAAACACAAACATGGGGAGAACAGGCAAACTCGACACAGCCAGGACCTTCTTGCTGTGAGGCGACAGTGCTAACCACTGAGCTCAGCACTCTTTATTCTCTTCATTAGCTGCAGCAGTAGGAATGTCCCGTCCAGCCGTGGGTCTCATTTTCTAAAGCTAGTGTGAATAAACAGCAGGGTCATGTAGGAATGTCTGACACTTGACTGCAGCTTGTGAGTCGCCCCACGTCAGAATGATTTGTGGCACTGTTTTTCTTGCTAGAATGCAGCATTGAAGAGCACTGAATAGACTCCTAGTAGAGTTACATTGGTATAAACCCTAAATGCTAGTAATTAAATTAAACACATTAAAATAACACATTGCATTTTTTGCCCAACAAAGACAAGCAATATAATAACTACAGCAACAACAACAATATAATAATAATAATAATAATAATAATTATTATTGTTATTATTATTATTATTATATTTTACTGATTATTATTATAAATTATTAATTAATTCATTGATATGAATATATGTATTAATAATATTGTTATTATTATTATTGTTATTCTTAAAATATATGTTATAAAAAAGATGTCTGTTAAGTATACATTAAATAGTGTTAAGTACTGTGCTAATTAAGTGGACGTATTTTTGTTAAGTTGGCATTTTAATTTCTCAAACATTCACTGATGATATGGTCAGAACAACTGAACAAACTCACTGACATTTCATTGGCTGAAGGAAGGGCTGTCAATCATGGCCACAGCACCTGCGCGCGCCCTGGCCGTTAAATGAGCGCTGCGTGACGACTGCGCGTGAACTCAGGAAACCCTGCTGGATTTACGTCCGACTTCATCGGCCCGGTAAGTGTGTGCGTGTGTGTTTAGGTGTCTTATTGGGGATACGCTGGTAGTAATGCGTGAAGGTCAAAAATCTGATAGCAGAATATGTCGAATTTGTCAAAAGTTTTGTTCATCTGTAAGTGATTGGAGCTTCTCAGTTCATCTTCAAATGTCATTTGAGCTGCAGAAATGAACATGCCGACTTTTTCCACGCATCCTGCGGATCGGGTGACATTTACTTTGGGAAAAGTGAGGATTTCAACTTTCACCTATTTCTTAAATTAGTCATAAAAATCCTCACGGTAACATTTTGAAACTAATTTAACTGCACCACGATTCTGATTTTCTCTATTTATTCCATGAAGGTGTTTGCGTGGTCACCAAAGCGAAAGTTGTGTATTTTTCATTTATTTGTTAATTGTGGGTTAATTTTTGTAGGTTATCTGCATTCTGATGTAGTGATAACTGGACAATTAGTAAATGTTTGTTGAGTCAGGATGTTGTTATGGGAGCAGATGTAACAAGAGATTTACATCTTAACTGACTGGTGATCAGATTAGAGGAGATTAGGAAATCTTCCTCTTGGCTAAAACTGACGGGGAAACTGACCATGTGCAGAAGTGACCTGTAAAGAAAAATAAAATCATATCTAAAAGCCAATCAGCTGCTCCATTTTGCTATATATCTGTGATGAAACCTGTCGCTGATGCTCAAACGTTTTGTAGCCTATTTATTTTTATTATAAATCTAAATTCAGTTTTCACATCCTGTTTGGGCCAAATGTGGCATGCGTGTGTGCAATTCTGTGAGGTTTCTTAGACCTCACTTTAAATAGGCTATAAGTTAAAGCACAAATGTATATTAATAGTCATAAGGGTATTTAATATCCACATCACCTTTATTTAGCAGTTTATCTGTTTGGTTCATTTCCGAAAGGTTGATATTTGAGGAAGATATGCGAGACTGTCAGAGAACAGGGACCACCATCTCGAACTCTTTAGGCAATGTACCTCTGGGTGGCCTTTGCTAATTTTAGGCTGTGCCTGAGTCTAGTGGAATTCTGGAGCATAAGGGTTTACCTAACTCACTTATAGGTCTGGAGATAGATCAGCTACAGATAGACACCATAACTCTTTCTGTAATGACACAGTAACAGTTTTATGATGGAAGCTTTGTCAGGTTTATGGTTCAAACAAAACCTGAGGTGAGTGGATACAACTTTAGTGTGATATCTGTTGAATTTATTCATCAAATTCTGTCTGACAACATTTTAGTATCATGAGCTAAAAGTTTCTATAGTTCTATATGCATAAAATTTTTAAAATGTCTTAAAATATTTTTTTATGAATAACATCTTACAATAATAAGCAGAATTAAAAGAAGGGGATAAAAATAACAGAGATAACCCCAATGACCCAAAATCTTTTTTTTTTTAAATAATTTTTTTGTGTGTGTATTGATATTAGTTGTGGGCTGCTCGGTGGCACAGTGGTAGCACGTTGGCCTCACAGCAAAAAGGTCGCTGGTTCGAGTCTCTGCTTGGTCAGTTGGCATTTCTTTGTGGAGTTTGAATGTTCTTTCAATGTTTGTGTTTGTTTCCCCTGAGTGTTCTGTGGGTGCTCCTGTTTCTCCCACAGTCCAAACACATGTGCTCTAGCTGAATTGAATAAACTAAATTGTGTGTATGTGTTTGAATGCGAGGGTGTTTCCCTGTACTGGGTTGCAGCTAGAAGGGCATCCGCTGTGTAAAAATAGGGACTCAGCCTTTCTTGGTTGCCTTTAAATAAAACAGTTTACTCCTTGACCTGTGAATGGCAGCTTTCAGAATATGCTAATGAGCTGAACTTTGCTGTGAGTTGAGGACAGTGATTGAGTATAGCTCTATGTGTAAAGCAGATGAGCAGGCTTGTGTTGAGTCAGCACTGGATACTGTCTATATGAAACATAGACAGAGACTGGAAGTCTGGAGTCCTTCTCACATTTCCTGGGAAAAGAAAGAGCAGCCTAGAAATCCAGACACAGACCATGCTGTCTCTACAATGTGACAGTTTCATATTTCAAAGTACCTGTGTTGGTCAGAAACCTGCATTTTTAAGCCAGAAAGGATAAACTTGCATGACAACATTGTACAAAAATAGAAAAGCTTTTCATTTTGTGATTTTGAAATGTTTTGCATGGAGACAGAAATGTTGTTCAGTTGATCCCTTTTACACAGATCTGCAAATCTGTCAAAAAAAAAAAAAAAAAAAAGAGTATTTTGCACACCAGACCAGTAAGTAGCGATCTCAGTTTGTAAACATACATACACAACTGCTCACATACAGTATACAGTCTCGTATGCAGTTTGTCAGTTTTGCTTTGGGACATGTATCCATACTGCAGTGCACATACTGTACCTCACTTTCAAAAAAAGTCTGGCTGACAAAACCCTAATGTCATATATAAAAACTGAATACAATTGGAAGAATTCTGATGCAAAAACCTCTTAATGCCATCTGAAATTACCTTCAAAAACCAACATTTTTCTCTACCTTCTTTGTTTATTTTAAATTTCACTTTACAGATGATGAAAATAACCTATTCGTTGACATAAAAGTGAATTTGCTGAACCTATCCACAAGAGCCTGAGAAAAATGCTCATTTTAGAAGAAAATATTAGATGACATTATAGAGGTTTTTGCATCTGAACTTTTCATTTGTTGTTAATATCTCAAATTCAGTAAAGTTATATTTGAAAATTCAGATCAATCAATATTGATGATAAAGGTGCTGTAAATTCTTTTTTGTTTGGATGGCGCATTGGTTCAGTGGTTAGCACTGTTGCCTCACTGCAAAAAAGTTACTGGTTTGAGTCTCAGCTGGGACAGTTGGCATTTCTGTGTGGAGTTTGCATGTTCTCCCCGTGTTGGCGTGGGTTTCCTCTGGGTGCTCCGGTTTCCCCACAGTCCAAAGTCCTGCAGGATAGGTGAATTGAATAAGCTAAATTGGCCGTAGTGTATGTGTGTGTGCAAGAGTGTAAAGAATTAGTATTTCCCAGTACTGGGTTGCGGCGCTCTGTAAAACATATGCTATTTAAGTTGCCATTTCTAAGGGACTAAGCTGAAGGAAATTAATGAATGAATACTTTTTCATTTTTTATGGTCTGTTTGTTTTTCATATTTCATATTTTATTTTTTTAAAGGAATAATTGTTTTCCTCAGTGAATGTTGTAAAAAGTAGATTAATTAGAATATTTTTATCACTAGAGCTTGACCAACATTGACCAACATTTTATAAGCGTATGTTTTATGTCTTAGAAATGCACATTTAACAGTAGGTTAAGATGAGATACAGATGTATATATAATACCAACAACCAAATTTTAAATTTAAAATTTTAGGTTAGAATTATAAGTTGCATTTAGATTATTCTGCGTGTGTATGTGTGTGTGTGTGTGTGTGTGTGTGTGTGTGTGTATATATATATATACACATGTTTTTGTTGTGAACCACAGAACACTCTAAAAATATATAAATTAAAAGTTTTCTGTATTTTGTGATTCATGTTTTTGTTTTTCCCAGTTTATTTATGCTTCTGAATTGCATTTGGATTTATGCTTGTATTTATGATTAATTTATGTAGCGCCGCTGTCCTGCGAAGCACAACATTTTGTTTCTCTGCATGTCTACACATGCAGCGGAATGACAATAAAGCTTGACTTGACCTGACTTGAATATTTATCTTTTCTTATACATTTATATTATTACAAACTGTTAAAATGTCAATAAAAGTCCCTTTGTTACACTGGAGAGATGAATTTTTAACATCAAAAGTCGACAGAGCAGAGATCAGCATCTCATAATGCAACTAACAACCAAACATAAACAGAAAACACTAGTGAATCACACAATACAGAAAATGTTAACAGATATTTTTACAGTGTAGCCTAACAGCAGTATTTTTGTACAGTATAACAGAAATTAGATAATGCATTTGCACAGAACACTATAACTTAACAAAAGTAATGTAAATAGATCGAATGAAGTGCATTTTATCTAAACAATTTTTATTGTAAAAACCATTGTTTTAACCATTTTATTTGCCAGACAAAGTATTTTGTGTATGACCCTGGACAAAACTATACAATAAAACCTTGACATTTACAAAAAAATCTATCAAAATATTTATAGCCTTTGCAATATTGTTTCATAATCCTAAATTAAACTGATGTGGCAATAACAGTAGGACACATCTGGCTTATTTCAAAAGATATTTAACCATAAACTGCATGGTTGAATAAAGCATGAAGATACTTTTAGGGATAAGCTAGCCTTAGGTCTTCGATGGCTATGAAACCCCGTTGTATCCACAAGGGTTCACACACTTGGACACGGGCAACCAAATGCTGTCAGGCAGATTATTTATGGTCCATCAAAGAGACGGTTTTACCACCACAGCTATTCATGGAAGCAGTGATCTTTAGAAAGCAGAAAGCAAGTGATGATGAATGGACTCCTGTCGCGAAATATCGCTGTCACCATATGGAGTTTGGCCTATATCTCCAAATACACTCTCAGATTTAAGACAGTGTGGACCATGATTTTATAGTGTCACATAAAGGTAACTGTTTGTATATTTTTTATTTTATTCTTTAGAGGCAGGATGGAGGAAGCTGAGCTCTTAAAGGAACGTCTTCAAGCGATTACGGTAACCTGCTTATTTCAAGACTCTCTGAAAACATTGATTCTGATTGTTTTTGTATAATGATATTTTAGGATATTTTTACATGACTACAATGTATTATAATGACAATTAAAAAAAATTATATCAAAAAAAGTCACACACAAGCTACAGTATTGTCTTTGTTCACACTGATCAGTGAACTCTACAAAAACATGCTGTATTATGGATACCAAGTCAGTAAAAAATACACAAGATGTGTAACAAATTCATCAGAGACTAAAATTTGATCATTTTCAAAAACGTATTCAAACCACTCTAACATTTTTGTTAGGGTACATAAATAATGAATATAAACTAACCGGCCACTTTATCAGGTACAGCTGTGCAACTTCTTGTTAATGCAAATTTCTAATCAGCCAATCACATGGCAGCAACTCAATGCATTTAGGGATGTACACATGGTCAAGACAATCTGCTGCAGTTCAAATGGAGCATCAGTATGGGAAGAAAAGGGGATTTAAGTGAACATGGCATGGTTGTTGCTGCCAGACAGTCTGGTCTGAGTATTTCAGAAACTGCTGATCAACTGGGATTTTAATGCACGGCCATCTCTAGGGTTTAAAGAGAATGGTCTGAAAAAGAGAAGATATTCGGTGAGCTGCAGTTCTGTGGGCACAAATGCCTTGTTGATAACAGAGGTCAGAGGAGATTGGCCAGACTGGGCTGAGCTGATAGACAGGCAACAGTAACTCAAATAATCACTTGTTACAACCAAAGTATGCAGAAGAGCATCTCTGAACCCACAATATGTTGAACCTTGAGGCAAATGGGCTACAGCAGCAGAAGACCACACTGGGTGCCACTCTTGTTAGCTAAGGACCGGAAACTGAGGCTACAATTCCCACAGGATCTCCAAAATTGGACAATACAAGATTTTGAAAACGTTGCCTGGTCTGATGAGTCAAAATTTCTGCTGCGACATTTAAATGGTAGGGTCAGTATTTGGCATCAACAACATGAAAGCATTGATCCTTCCTGCCTTGAATCAAAGGTTAAGGCTGGTGGTGGTGTAATGGTGTGGGGGGTATGTTCTTGGCACACCACAGGCATTATGGATGTGCAGCCGACAAATGTGCAGCAACTGCGTGATGCTATCATGTCAATATGTCCCAAATCTCTGAAGAATATTTCCAGTACCTTGTTGAATCTATGCCACAAAGGATTAAGGTAGTTCTTAAGCAAAATGGGGGTCCAACCCGGTACTAGTACGGTGTACATAATAAAGTGGCCCATTGAGTGTATACACTATGTATATTGTTAGTAGTTAATATTGACAGCATTCATTTGTATATTTGATCATTATAACAAATTTCTCTTTCATGTCTATTTGGGCTTGTGTTTATTCGCTTAAAGAATAAGAAGAAAATACAAGAAGAAATTGCCCTTAAGCGGCTTGAGATTGACAGAGAGAAACTGAAGCTTCAACATGTCAAGGTACCTTTTACATGATAAATGTGTAGTTTCCAATTCGTTAGCATTTTTTCAGAATGTTATAGTTTGTCTTGTATTTAATGCTTGTCTGTGTGTCTTTCATAGAAAAGGTCCATGCGAGATCTGTGGCTCATGGATGGGATGAACAGCAGTACTGCTCAGGAAACTCAAAAAGCTCTTGAAGATGCACAACAAGCTAAAAACCTTAAGAGCAACATACACCGGTAAGACGTCGCAACACAGGTGCACTGTGAAAACGTACCCCTGTATATTTCTGGAGTTTGTGAACCATTTAGCCAGAGCTACATATGGTGCATTTAATATATAAAACGAATGCTACCGCAGTCTGTTTGACCCACTAGGGGGTCCTCACAACCCACTAGTTGTCCGAGCCGTTTCCTTGCTGAAATATTTTTTTTTTTGCATTTTACAAATTATCTTCATTGACAGTGCTTTGGTATTTAAATATTTATAAATTATCACTGTCAAAAAAAACGTCATAACTTTATTAAAGTTGAAATTGTTTTTGTGTGAAGGTCATGTGATCAACAGGAACTCGCACCATCTCATTTCTCATATGTGTTCTGTTCTCACGGTTTGAGTTTGTTCTTCAAACAAGACCGAAAGACCTGCAAGACCAACCAGTCACCACAAGAATGTGAATCCATACACAGATGCAGACATTGCCTTTGCTTTATTGCCTGCCCATTATATTCCTGATTCATTCTGGAAATTGGACCGCAAAATGAAACAAATCTTACGTTATTCTTCAGGCTTAGAAAAACTGAGGAGAAAAATGATGACGAGAAGAGACAAGTACAAAATAATTTTTAGCATTGCTTTTAATGCTAATTAGGCTGCTTTAATCTAATAATACAGATATTGAAAATAGTCAATTACAGAGTAATAAACGTCATATACTTGTATGTAATATTTATTTTCTTTGAAATTATATTTAATAAGCAATAAAAGCATTGTGGGCCAGTTTACAATAGCAATATTCCACTATTTAGAGCAAGGGAGGGCTCGAAAGTTATACTGCTTAGGGCCCCCAAATGTACAGGACCAGCCTTGGGTTAGAGTCTATCAAAGAACAGTTCCAGAAAGCAGGTAAACCTAAACCAAAAGACAAAAAATAAAATAAACAAGTAAATAACAGGGTGAGAATGTGGTAACATCTAGAAACGTGGTGAAAATCAGGCAAGGGTTTTTCTTTTTCTGGATTGCTTTTGAAAACACTATCGGTTTGGTACAGGCAAAGGTTGAGCGGGTCAATTGGTGCTTTTGAAAAACAAGAAAAATCGGTTGGATTTAGGGAAAGGGGCAGGTGGGGTTATCAGTTGGTCTGTCAGTTAGTCAGTAAGTTAATTGACAACTGCCTTTGGTGAATTTACGCCAGAACAGCAGGCGCGCATGGCACTCACAAGAGAAATAATATTTGAATAATGAAAAATCGTACACAGCGACCTCTGGTGGATTTGCCAAAAACTGCAATATATAACTTACAGCCTGGCATGTAATTCAGGAACTCCAGAAATGTTTACAGGTGTACATATCAATAATGAGCCTGGGTTGGACATAGGATGTTAAAGTACTACTATTTAAACCATATAGTATCATTTATATGATCTATGGCTGTCTTAAAAACACAAATGAGTTTTTTTGGATAAATGTCAGTTAGATTAGAGTTATCATGGAAAATCATGTTTTCTGGCATCTTCTGAATACTATGAATACATATTCTGTCTGAGTTGCTGTTGAGAGTTCAGACTTTTAAAGGTCTTTTTTACTGAACTCAGTGAACTTCAGGGTTGGCTTGATGTTTCTCAGCAAGTGCCCTGTGGTGCCCTAATGAAATCTATTAGAGTGAAGCATGAGGCAATAGCTGTGCAATGCTTCGTAACCACATTTGCATTGTAGTAGCAGTGAAGTCAGAGGAAAATGCTAAAAAAAGCTGTTCCCATGTCCTTGAAAAGCTGCTACATGCAGGTCACACCCTGGCACAAATTCTGCTGCCGGGTTCATTCTTGGCCAGTGTGTTTAATGATTTAGGCTGAGCATCAGGAGTACATTTAAACTTCTACTCTTAATCCTTTCAGACTTTCAGGATTCTCTGTTCTTAAGGCTTTCATTTCAAAACAATATGCCAACATGAAATGAAAAATAAAATAATGCAAATTGTTGATCTTTAATTTACATTTCTTCTAAAGAATACAAACGTTCAGGTTTTTGTTTTATAGAGTGTGAATTATTAGAACCCACTTTACATTATAACAGAGATATTTAAATGATACAATAGTTCTCCTGAAAATTAAAGTTCTGACATAATTTTTTTTCTTACCTTTTACTTGTTTCAAACCTTTATGAGTTTCTTTCTTCTAATAAACACAAAATGGGCTATCTTAAAGAAAGCTGAAATTGACTTCCATAGTATGTTTGTTTTTCCTACTAAGGAAGTCAATGTTTACAGGTTTACAGCTTTCTTCAAAGTATCTTGCAATTTTTAGTATATATATATATATATATATATATATATATATATATATATATATATATATATATATATATTTTTTTTTTTTTTTTTTTCAATTTTAATTAATAAATGCTATCCTTCTTTTTTCTATATAATCTATGAAGTATTGGCAAATATGTCAAAAAATCTAAATAAAATAATTGAAAATGTTGTGCTGCCATGCTTAATTCAGAATATTTCACAAATTACAACACGTACAGCTTTATAGTCCTTTGATTGGATGACAAATGTTTAATATCAGGGACAGAAGGCTTTAAATTTGATGAAATGGCCCAGAAGCATGTTAAAAAACATGTCCAATAGTATCTGGATGCAGCCTTGGTTATGCAAGCTGAAACTGCAAGTTTTGAAGTTGCAATGTCAGACACAATGCGCTTAATAGCAATAGAGCTAGTGACTTCACTTTGAGGGGTAGGGCTAGGGGTGGGGTTAGGTGCGTGTATTAAAAAGCAATGCATGCCGATCAGATTGCAACTGCACCAGGTCTGCATCCAGACCCTCTGATGTCCACTAAGTGGCTACAGGGTCTAAAAGGGTTGTTTACATTTGCTTTGATAATGCCATAACAGCTTACTACAGTACACCTGTAGAATTTTGAGAAAATAAATGAATTTAATCCATTTTGGAATAAGCCTGTAAATTTAACAAAATGTGGGAAAAATGAAGCGCTATGGATACTTTCCGGATGCATTGTATGCTTTGTATTAAGTGTAAACAGTGAAAATGTAAAACTGTAGAATGTAGAATGGTTGGGTTTAGGGGTAGGATTGGGTAAAGAGGACAGAATATACAGTCTGTACAGTATAAAAATCATTACTTCTGGGAAGTCCCCATAAAGCATGAACATGAAATGTGTGGATGTGTGCTTGTTTGTGTGTGTTAGCCAGGTAAACTCTAGAGATCGTCAGATTTAGAAAGTGTTGTTTTAAATAATTGTGTCAAATTCTCTGTAGGATAGAGAAGGAGATTGAAGCATTGGAGAGGGAGGAAATGAACATCTCAACAAATGAAGGGCTGATTCTGAAGAGGCTTAAAGTTGTTGAAAAGTCTCCAGAGGACATCATTAAGGTATGGTGGTTTTGATGTGGCTAAATTTACATGCTCCATGTGAAAGTGAATATTTACTGGTACATTCTTTGTGTATCTTTACAGGCAGTAAATGCAGACTTTGCATCAGGTAAAAACTGTAAACCTGCATGACAGTCATAATGCTGACTATTAAAAATATAACAGCATTTATTTTCTGTGTTGAATTATGGTTTCTGATTATTTTTGCTTTTTTTTTGCAGAGCCAATCTATATCCATTCAACAATTCCAAATATGCTAAAGCCTAGCACACCTCTATTAAGTCAAAGGAAGAGACAAGACTTGGAAACTGAAGCAAAAAATGACAAAGGCAAACCCGGTAACCTGAAAGAACACTTCAGATTGTTTTCAATGTATATTTATACAGTATTATACCATAGGACTGCAAAAAATAAGTGTTTCCTAAACTGTGGTTCACATATTCCTGGAGTTGGTTAGTTGATTAATAAAACAAACTGAACAAATTTATCAAAAGATACAAACGTAAACACACATTAAAAAAATAATGTAAGAATGAAATGCTTGTTTAAAAATCAAAGAAAAGGATTGCGAGCTCTAAGTTGATCAGTTTAATTTTCTCTTGTATTGTTAATTGTTTCAATTTCTTTGCAGCAATGAATTTATAGCCAATTACACACGTATTTGCTGAGTGTATGAATACAAATCAGTCGGCTATCGGAAACATTTAGATTAGTCATCACTGAAAAAGCTATTGTTGGGTTCATGCTCACTGGCTGAATTCTGTATCTTAACTGAAATTATATACAGTGAGAGATTCATTCCACTGCTTCAGTTAATACAATGGGAGTTGCCTTCAGTTG
Organism: Danio rerio; assembly: GCF_052040795.2. Taxonomy (NCBI): domain Eukaryota; kingdom Metazoa; phylum Chordata; class Actinopteri; order Cypriniformes; family Danionidae; genus Danio; species Danio rerio. The sequence continues at coordinate 23,764,182 of NC_141022.1, forward strand.
ATCATAGTGGCAAAAAATGCTAGTGCAAATTGGTTGAAAAAACGTCCTGATTAGAGCATCCCTATAACAAAAACAGACAACTAAGAAACAACTAAGAAATATGTGATGCTAAAGTATGTTAACACTTTTTATTATTATTATTAAAAGTTAAAGTGTATTACATTTGTGCCACCAAACTGAAAATAAAAAAATAACCAAACAGCATTCTTATATCAGTCTGGCTGAAATTGGGTGGTCAAACAGATTGCCCCTCCAAACTCACTCTATTGGTTGAAATTAATCTAGAAAGCAGAAATGAGCTGTAGGCCATATTAAATAGACATGTTATCTGTGTACATTAAAGGGATAGTTCACCCCAAAATGAAAAATTATCATGTTTGTCGCTGTCCAGGTAGATGACATTTTCTGAGCTCAAAAAAACACTCAAATTAAACAATTCTCCATATTAATAGGAGTTTTTTGTTCTAACCAACACCTGGAATATATATTTTAGAAACGGCTTCCATTTCTCACAGGTGAACAACAGGATAAATGATAATGATCACCTCAGGTAAACCTCATGTGCTTTATTTTGTGTTAAATGCTAATAATATGAGTTTGAATGCCATTTTACATGACATTTAATGCCAATCTACTGAAAGCAGCAGAAGATAGTTTAACTCAGATCTTGAAAAAAAATTAAATTTAGAACTGTGACTCATGCCAACACATATCAGGGATTCAACATGTACATTTAATAATGTTAAAAAGAGGTTTAATATATATTAATTAGATTATAAACCTACACATGTTGTTGGAGTGCAGTGAGTGCAAATGGCTGTTTAAATTCCTGTCATGTTTAATTTGGTGCAAACAGAGAAATTAATAAAAAACCTAATATTTACGTTCGTAATATTCATATTATTTGCTATAATAACAACCTCATGTGGAACTCTGAATCTGCGTCTCATTTTGGAGGCTGCTATTGTCAACCAGCTGTCGCATTTTGGTCTTGGACACATACTTTAAGAGCCTTCCTGACTGAATGAATGAAATGACAGTTTTCCACAAAGGTACCCAGGGGTGCTGAAATATAATTGGCTAAACTGGCATTGGGCAGGTTAAAGAGACCAAAACAAAGACAGGCATTCTGGCACGCAACACACATTTTCAAAGCAGAATATCTGACTTAAGCATTATTTTTCGAATAAACAAGAATGTTCACTTGACATGTTTCTTAAATATCTGCAAAAATATTATGGTATTTTTATGCTTTAGAAGAGTCAAAAACTTACATACAGAACCTTTAAGTAAACTAATTTAAAAGTGTGGAGATAGGGCAGTAGAGGGATGATGAAGATTGAGAGGGATAAAGGGGTGGGACATACTTAATTATTTATAAGGGTTTGTATTAATGCTGATTGGACATTTATATGTCAATGATCTGTGTATGCTCCTCCTGAAATTAGCTTATAAAACTTCACTAAATTTGTATTGTTGGGTGAACTATCCTTTTGAATGTGCTTATAGTACAATATTCAAAATAATATATTTGATATAAATTCCATTTATCTCTTACAGCTTTGTTTGCCATGGAAATTAATGTTCAGAAAGACTTGCGCACTGGTGAAAGCCAAGTTATTTCCTCCTCCACCATTTCTCCTCAAGAACTCCAGCAAAGGGGCATCAAAGTCTACGATGACGGCCGAAAGTCTGTCTACGCCTTGCGAACAGACGGCCACCAGCCTGGAGCCAACGGAGTGGATGAACTCAGTCCTGTGGAGGTCGAAGAGCTGCTCAGACAGGCCTCAGGAAAGAAGAAATTGGGCAATCAAGTAAACCCTTCATACCCCTACAGCATGCCCCATGAACTACAATCACCTCCTGACAACCGCAAATCCAATGGAGGTCAAGATCCTTACAGCGTGGACCTATCAGCATGGCCTGAGCTTGTGTATAATGATGGCGTTGGGTATCCAGAGGATGCAGGTCATAGACTTCCTCTTTTGCCAATGCCGAATTACAATGACAGACCAGACGAGTACTTTCACAACACCAACTACAGCCATGAGTTACACAGAGGAGAAAGACGTAAGCATGGACCATATCACAACCGGGGAACGAGGCATTTGGATCATGACATCAGAAACAACAGCTCCTGTTCTGCCTACTCTGAGGACTCCAAAATCAGTGTCCTGAACGCTATGCCATCGGACGAACCCGTCACTATGATCTTCATGGGCTACCAGAATGCAGATGATGACAGTCAGAGCTTCGAGGGATCTGTTCGGGCTGAGCTGGTGATCATTGGGGATGGAGAAGATGATTCCAGTAGGATCTGTCAAACCAATCTGAAGTCAAATTCAAACCGAGGCGACGTAGAGGACGGGGCAGTTACAGGTACCGAAAAGAGCAGAAAGGTCAAAAGAATGCACAAGCACTGCTGTGTGTTGATGTAGGTCCACTAACACTAACACTTTCAGATCTTCTATGATGCAGCTCACCAGAATGGCTTCCTTCCGCTTTGCATGCTGGGTTTCGGTTTTCAGTGTCTTAACAAGTTTGATTGTTCTTCTTGTTGGCTGATGATGATCAAAAAATATTGTTGTATATGTGTAGCTTTAAAGCATGGGTCTTCAACTGGGACGTATTATGTGATGTTTATTTATAAACAAATTTTGAGAGGATCACGTGCTTATGATTGTTCACAGCTGTTCCAGATTTAGCTAATGACTAATTATCCTATCAGACGATCCTTAACTCACTATAAATAACCAAAGTGTGAACTTGTGAATATTACTTTAAAGAAGGGGTCTTAAACTGGTGGCCCGCAGATCAATTTCACCCCCCACCCCCCCCCCCCCCTCCTCCATCCGGCCCGCAACTGACGTCAAAAATATTTATGAGATTGGCCCCCCGAAACATATATTTTTGAATCACTAGATTTTTGTTGTGCAGTCGCTAGTACACTTGTGGTTTTGACCCCCACCCACTGGACATTTAAAGTTCTGTACTATATATTAGGGTTACTTTCGATTTCTTTCAGTGTGCGGTCGAATGTAAAGCACATGAAGATTATTTCTGGGACTAATTTAAATGAAATATATGTCCGTAAGTGCTCTGTTTTTACTAAAGCTATATTTTTAGTAAATATTCAAGGATCATTTGATTATAATCTGTTTTATTCCAGCTGTATTGTGTTGTACAAACACTTCTTCATGGCTTACACATTATGCTGGTGGTTTAAATATAATAGTTTTGCTAATATTCAATTCAAATTGTCTCATTAATAGATGTTCCTAATATGCATATTAAGAATTGTATAAAAATAAAAACATACTTTCCCCCTCTATGTTGTAGTTTTACAAAAAAAAAAAAAATGATATTGAAAAGAACAACTGCCAGTAAAGTCAATAAAGTTACCCAAACTGCATTCTGCTGTCTTACGTTATCTGTTAAACTTTTGGTTATGCAACAATTGATTGGGACAGAATAATAATTATTATTATTATTATGCCTATTAATAATTTTTTAGTACTTTTATATAGTCTTAAACTACATGTTCAATATGTACAACAAGAAATAAAAATTAGCTTTGATACTCCGGGAGAGAATGTCTGAGTGCATCAATTACATCAAGTTTCCACTTTTTCTGTGTGCTTGAATGTTAAAACGGCCCTCCAATGAGTTGTCAGTCACTGATATGACCCCCTGTCAATTTGAGTTCGGGACCCCTGACTTAAAGGGATAGTTCATCCAATATTAAAAATGTATTTACCCTTAATTTCAAAGCTTTATTTGCACACAGAAGAAGATATTTTGATGAAAGCTGAAAACCTGTAACCATTGACTTCCAGTGTTAGGGAAGACAACTCTTATGAAAGTCAATGGTTACAGGTTTTCCACATTTTACAAAAGAACTTATTTTGTTTTATTAACTGAAACGAGACACTGAAACAAGTTTGTGACAAGTGAAGGCTGAATAAATGACAAAATTTTCCGTTTTGGGTGAACTATGCCTTTAATTTCAAGTGATTTTGGAGAAAGATCAGTAATATTAAACCTTAAAAGCTAAAGTTCTAAATAGAGTTATAGTGCTATCCATTTTTTACTTACCAAGTCTTCATTCATCTAATCATAAATAAATGTAAAAAAGTAAAACAGTAAAAAAAAAAATAGTAGTACTATTTTAAAAAGTGATAGTAAAATTTAATTACTTTTTAAAATATATTTTTATGTTAATGCAATATTATTTTAATATTATTATTATTTTAAAACCTATTTTAATCCTGTAATTGCACATTTTAATTCAGTATTCGAAATCATTCTAACATGATGATTTGCCACTCAAGAACATTTCTTCTTAATCATTATTGTCTTTGTAAGACTTACACATTTTGTATTTCATCTTCATCCTTTTCTTTTGATCAATTAATAAACAAATGTATTCATTTCTTTCTAAATTAAATCTTTCTGATCCCAGTCTATTGAACATTACAGTCCCTCCCAGTACACAAGAATTGTTGTTATTTCAGTGGATCTGCAATGCAAGCTTCTTAATTATGTAAACATTAATAACTCCCTGGCAGGTGTGTTAAAGCAAGTTGAAGCTAAACTCAGCAGGACACTGGCCCTCCCAAATCGAGTCTGAACACCCCTGCACTAAAGGGGCCATGAGAAAGCTTGAAGACCCTGATTTAGAGCTTTACCTCCCTCTAGTGGACATTCACGTTTCAAAATACATACAATATGAAATCATCGCTTTTCATTTTCACCTGCATGCCAAACTTGCTATACTGTCCTTCTTTTTCACACTTTGCATGTTGATGTCTTCTCTTCGGCTTTGACATTTACAGTAATTTGCATGTCATCTGCTGTGATATATGAATTCTGCATTTCTATCACTCATCCTCTTTTTTTTTGCTTTGATTTTGTGCATGTATTCTGTGATGAGAGATTAACCTTTTGTAATAAAACTGACAGAATGAGTCTTGTGCTTTGCCTGTTTAATTTTCATAATAATCAATTATGTCTGTACTCTCAGAATTATATTATAATTCTGTTATGTGTTGTTTTTGTGTTATTGATTTGGCAGTTTTAGCATTTCAGAATTATGTTATGTTTAGTTACCAAAGGCACATTCCTATTATTTTGTGAACTGTCTATGATTTTCATCTAATTATTCAATTATTTTATGCTAATTTATTAATTTGAATTTTACAATAACACTGGTCATGCAAACACTGTAGCTAAGTGTTTGTCAGTTCAGTTTTATTGTTAAATCCTGTTTCGTACACAAACACAGTCATTATACACACTGTCAAGTTTAAGGGATGACAACCAATCTGGCTATGAATTCCCTAAATTATCATTGTATGTGTGTACAAAACATAAAACACTCTCAGTGTGCATTCTGGAAGTTTCCCCATTACCCATATTCCCATAATAAAATTAATATTTATTTATTTACTTATGTATTACTTATATTACAATGTATACAGCAGACCACTATACATGTATACAGTATATATATATATATATATATATATATATATATATATATATATATATATATATATATATATATATATATATATATATATATATTTATATATGTGTATGTGTGTGTGTGTGTGTGTGTGTGTGTGTAAATATATATATATATATATATATATATATATATATATATATATATATATATATATATATATATATATATATATATTATTATTATTATTATTATTATTATTAATATTATTATTAAAGGCATAGTTCAAACTGAAAATTGTCATCATTTACTCATCCTCCACTTGTTCCAAACCTGTTTGAGATTCTTTTTATTTCTGTTAAAGATGGGAGAGGATGTTTTCAAGAATGTCCAGTAATTAGTAGCCATGTTTCCATTCACCTACTATAATGCACATTTTGGAATGTGGCATTTAAAAATACTTAAAGAAAATGCCAACAAGCAAATGATTTTGGAAAAATATATATACATAAAAAAAGTGCACAACGGAATAAGATAAACTTTATATCCAACTAAAATGTGCATAGACTATGATAGAAACACATTTTTCAAATGAATTCCAGCATGCACATCAAAAAAGGCATGTGACTTTGTTTTAACAGATCATATGATAAACTGTAAAACCCAACAGTCAACTTTATCAAATGAAATGAGTGTACTTAACTCAAAATTGACTGAAAGTTGATACCTCTCATTTGAAAAAAGTTTTGAACTCAGTGTTGAAGGTAATGAGTTAATTAAATACCTCATTACTTCAACTTAAAAAAGTTCACAGTTAGTGTTTTAACTCAAAGGGTTTGTAGCAATCGGTTTCCTCAAACGGTTTGAGTTCTCTTCATTTATTGGGTTTTACAGTACTCAGATTGAATACTCAATTGGATTATGTTCACAGTACTCATTAGGATTAGTTTTTGAACTTAAACAATTTGTTGTAATCTGTTTCCTCAAATGGTTGGAGTTACCTAAACTTTTTGGGTTTTACGGTGTAACAAAAGGAGCACAAGGGGATGGCATTAATGGACAAATCAGAGGAAGATCTGACATTAAACAACATCTGAAATATTGTTTTGGTCATTCTAAAAATCCTTCAGCTAAAGCCCATCATTAAAGTTGTTCAGTATTAATACCTCCAGAACTATCATGAGCATCAGTGCTCCCAAAGTGCAGTCTAATGTATCAAAAATCCATCACGCGTTCATTGTGTTTAATCTTTCAAGGTGCAAGTCATTTATTATATAAGCAAGTCCACAGTGGCTTCGTACCACAACAAATTTTACTCCAGTTGATCAATAAGCGACATGTTTTATTTCTTTGACTCATTGAATTGAAACTTTACTCAAAAATTATTTATTCGATCTTGCTGATTTATACATAAGTTTAACTATGTTGATGGAAACATATCTATTGACTTCCATAGTATTTGATTTATATGGCTACTAGTGCTCGGCATTCTTTAACAGAAGAAAGACATTCATAAAGGTTTGAAGCCACTTAAGAGTGAGTAAATGCACTATTCACTTAATTAGGGTTGTTCAATTCAAGTTTTGTGTATAGCGCTTTTCACAATAATTATTGTTTTAAAACAGCTTTACAAAAGGTGCATATTACAATTAAAATCTGGAAAGTTAAAGAGTATAGGGAGGACATTGCATATAAACATAGTTAACCTGCAGATATGTATGTAGTCCTTTCAAAAAAAAAAGCTGACGTATATGTGTACATGTTCAATGACATGTATTTGTGTTGTCCTTGAAGACCTTAGTGACTTGTTGTCACTCATAAACTTCAGTACGTGAGTTGTTAGGTGTTTTCCTCCACTGAATATAGATTGACAGTCATTGTCGCTACTAGCTAACTTTTCAAAGTGAAGTGAAAAATTTTCCTTTTAAACGTCACTAAAAATGTAATAGCAGAGTTGCGATAAGCAAATGACAGAATTTCAAAAATTGACTGATTACAATGTCGGCACCCACACACTGAAAAGATAAGTGACTCACAACTTCTGATGCCACACTAACGTAAAGCCATTATGACGATATGTTGCTGCTATAGTATCGATATGAATGATGTTGTGGTTTATGTGAAGAATAATGGGCCAAACTCCTACACGTGACCCCATTTCTGTCATCTGTTCATTGAAGAATGTGCAATCCAGCCCTGTCAATTTCCTTCAGAAACGCGCACACACGTTCACTCCAGTGGTGGGCAGATAATTTGCAACGCATGAGGCATTTAAAAGGCTTTTAAGGAGGCAGTGCTTGAAACACTCTTATATAATCAATCTTGGGGATTATATAAATGGAGATGCTTGTTTCTCAGGACGAATGTCTTTATGGCTTGAGTTATTAAGATGAATCTTTTCTTTAAACTGATCGTGCTCAAAGAGATTTGTTAGTGAGATGAGAGGTACAGGTACTATAACAGTGAAAGCTAAGTCCATGCTGCTAAATAACTTGTCATTGTTTTGGTAGAATTGAACATCTACAGTGAATCAATGTGTTTTTTCTCATGCTCTCTACAGAATTACAGATGCAAATGGAGAAACTGGGACAAACCGCGTAGTGGCCAACATCCATTTGGTGGATCTCTTGCTCTAAAGGTGGTTAAGAAATGCGAATCAACAATATTTGTGAAAATACATTTGAAATATGAACACTTGGGCGACCCGGTGGCTCAGTGGTTAGCACTGTCGCCTCACAGCAAGAAGGTGGCAGGTTTGAGCCCCGGCTAGGTGAGTTGGCATTTTTGTGTGGAGTTTGCATGTTCTCCCCATCATCTCGTGGGTTTCCTCCGGGTGCTCCGGTTTCCCCCACAATCCTAAAGACATGTGGTATTGGTGAACTGAATGAGCTAAAATGTCCGTATGTGTGTGAATGCAAGAGTGTGTGGATTTTTCCCAGTGCTGGGTTGTGAATGGAAGGGCATCCGCTGAGTAAAACATAGATAAGTTGGTGGTTCATTCTGCTGTGGCGACTCCTGATTAATGAAGGGACTAACCGAAGGAAATTAAATTAAATTAAATATTAACACTTTTCAAGAAAAAAAAAATACTTTGAGGTAAGGCTATGCGATTAATTGAAATCGAACTGCAATTGTGATATTAAATGAGCTCAATTTTATTCTGCCCAATCAGAATTGCGCAACCGAACTATGCGAACACCCACAATAAAACAAACAAACAGGAAAGCGAGGACAAGTGGGATGATGACATCTGCCACTTCAAAGCATTAATAGATGAATAAATAAATAAATATATATTAATAAACGGCACATTGGTGATATAGCAATATTTTAGTTTCAAAGTTACAGACACAAAACAGGTCATTTGTAAGAGCTGTCACAGAATTGTTGCCACAGCACAAGAAAATATAACAACCAGCACCTTAAAAAGCATGGTAACAGCAAAGTACACTTTCAGAGTTGTTTGCAGAGTTGTATGGTTACACCATATGAAAAAATATCACGAAGCCACCAGGAGACAACTAACGTCATAACTTACTACTGTTTGCTCTAGAGAAAAATTTAAGTTTAATTTCTGAATATTTATAAACAAATTTAAATAAAAGTTGGAATTAGTTCATATCTTTTCAGTTCCTTTTTTAACTAACACTCACTGCTTTTTAGCAGTAAAATGCTAAAATACACAATATTAAGCTGAAACTTGACAACAATCACAATTCAAATCGAAATTAAAAAATATCTGTTAAAAAAGCAGCCCTACTTTGACTTATGGGCATTTTTTTTTCTTTCATGGGATAAAAAAAAAGACTTTTTCTCTTGACTTTTCTTTTCAAATATGTTACTATAAATTTAGCCATATTGAATAGACTTAAAATTGCAGGTTAACAATTTGTAATCTTGGAATTAAGTAATGCAAATTTAATAAACATTGATTTGTGAGTTCAAATTTTAAACATAGAAATGTTAGAATTTTTTGTTCACATCTTGCAATGTTGATTTAATTTTTTCGCAGAACGGCAAAAGAAAAAGAGAATTGTGTGGAAAAACTTAAGATAATCGAAACTAATCAAAACATGAAATTCTGAAATAAAAAAAACTAAAACAAAGAAATGCTAGAAAAAAGAACATTTTATGTTGCTTTGTACATAATTACAAATAAAAATAAAAATAAATAAGAAAAAAATCTCTTGTCTTGGAGTTTGTGGCTTTTCTCAGAATTTGAAATTTGTCTTTCTCTTTTTTGTCACAATTATTAAAAGACTCAAAACTGTGAAGGAAAAGGCCTGATTTTTAAAGTAATTCTTGCAGTATGTTTTCACCCCAAGAATTGCATAAAAGTCAGGCTTATATGACATAAATTCAGAATTCTGCTGTTAGCATTACAAGATAAGCTTTTTAATACAATAACCAGGTGTAGTTCTGAATTACAGATTAATAAATTAAAACTAATTACAAAATAAGTCTATTTCTCTCCATGACATTTTCATCATTCATTTATTTTCCTTCAGCTTAGTCCCTTTATTCATCAGGGGTTGCCACAGTGGAATTACACCACCAACTTATACAGCATATGTTTTTCACAGTGGATCCCCTTCCAGCTGCAACCCATAACTGGGAAACATCCATCCACACTCATTTACATACACTAAGGCCAATTTAGCTTATTCAATTCACCTATAGCAAATGTCTTTTGACTGAGGGGAAAACTGAAGCACCTGGAGGAAACCCATACAAACATGCAAACTCAACACAGAAATCCCAACTGACCCAGTTGGGACTCGAACCAGCGACCTTCTTGCTGTAAGACGACTCTGCTAACCACTGAGCCACCATGTCAGTCAGTCATTTTCCTTTCGGATTAGTCCCTTTATTAAGCTGGGGTCGTCACAGCGGAATGAACCGCCAACTTATCCAGCATATGTTTTTATGCAGTGGATGCCCTTCCAGCTGCAACCCATTTATGGGAAACATCCATACACACTTATTCACACTTATACACTACGGACAATTTAGCTTATCTAATTCACCTATACCACGTCTTTGAACTGAGTGGGGAAATCGGAGCACCCAGAGAACATGACGTTTTGTTAACTAAAAAAAATTTTGATACCTGTGTTCTTTCTTTAGTTAACAATAGTAAACAGAATTTTGAATTTTAATGACAGTAAGACTTGAAAGAAATACAACATCAACAAATGTTAGAAATGATGGATAAAAACTCTTTTAAAAGAATTTTGAAAGCTATGATTAGACAGCTAAGCATAAATAATAAACCTTCAAAAAACGGAAGATGCTGCTGTGATTTTTCAGAATATTGAGTTTTCTTTTGATATCTTTGTGAAACAGACTGACAATAAAACCTCATGATGTTTCTGTGTTTTACTGACAGCTTCTTGATATGCCTATTATCTGGACTAATGAATGAATTTGTCTGTATTGTGTATTTTTATGTCTATATTAATTAGATGTTCTTGTCGGGATCATCACTGTTAGTCCTTATTTGCTGTCCAAATAAACTTTGTCTCTATTAAACACAAAATTAAAAACAAAGTTCCTACAAAAATAAAAAGTCAGCCTCATTTTGTTCAAGTCTTTGTTTAAATGACTTATTTGTCCTTTAAAATGTAACATTTTAAATGTTTTAGTTTAACATTTTAGTTGATGTTTTTCATTTTGTTTACACCAAGGAAGATAACAATTAGGATAATAAATATATTTTGTAAGAAAATTGTTTTAAATATAAAATAATATAAATAGTCAACACCACCAAAACTATAACAAAAACAGCTGAAAAGAACAACATACTGTATTGGGAACACAGAGTATTGCTTTACAGCTGATGAATGACAACAATATGAACAACCAAATGGAATACAAAACTCCAACAGATGCTAATAATGATAAATTAAATAAAAAACTATATTGCATTATACTGAGAATTGCTAAAAATTTAGATATAGATAGATAGATTTAGTTTAATTTTAATGTTCAGGTTTTGGAGTGTTTCTGTATTTTGTCATTTTATTAGCTTTTTAAATAAAAACATTTTCGTAGTTTATATTTTATGTACCTATTTTGGTTTTAAGTTTGCTAAAATAAAATAAGAAATATTCAGCTAAAGTCACAATTATGAGTAATAAGTTATTTATAAGTTCAAAGTCCAAAGATTGCTGTCATACCATGGCTGCAGCAGGCGCAATACATTACACACCAGCACCAAGCTGTTTCTTTAGTCTAAACATCAACATCTTGAGTTATCAAGACAATGTGCTGCCCATTACATTATAAACCACAGTAGAGGGCAAATTCTTCAGCAAGATAACACTCATCATACTTCAATCTCCACATCAAAGTTCCTGAAAGCAAAGAAGATCAAGGTGGTCCAGGATTGGCCAGCCCAGTCACCAGATGTGAACATTATTGGGCAAGTCTGGGTTAAAATGAAGGAGGAGGCATTGAAGATGAATCTAAAGATTCTTGAGGAACTCTTGCAAGAACTCTTTCTTTGCCATTCCAGATGACTTTATTTATAAGTTATTTAAGTCATTGCAGAGATTTATGGATGCAGTCCTCAGAGCTCATGAGAGTCATACACAATATTCATTCTTTTTCCACTGCACTATAACTTTATATTCTATACTGTACATTATTTCTGTTAAGTGACAAGACTTTGTCTAAACAAAGTCAGACCTTACTGCCTTAATTAAACAAGTAAAAATCAAGGCATGATCATTGGTAAAATAAGTGTAATCTAGAGGTCTTTCATATAAGCCACTTCTGATACTAAATGATCAACTAGAAGTCAAGTTTTTATTAATATTATTGTTTGTTGTTCTTAAAACCAGGATAGGCAACAAGACTTTTGTCAGGTAGTGTATGCTTAAAAATAGCTACCCACATAGTAAAATCTCTCTGGTCCAGATCTGGCCCACACAATCAGCTTTTGCTTGGCCTGTTTGCCGCATTGAATTATGGTGCACGATTGGACCAAGTCTGGCTTCCCTACAAGGGCCAAACATGGACCATATCTGGGCCAAGTCTCAGCCAAGGTAGCAACCCATAACTGGGTCTGAACTAAGTCAGATATGTTGGTGTGTCCAATAGTATCTGGATGCAGCCTTTATCAGCGACGCAATGTCAGACACAATGCACTCAATGAAGTGAGTGACGTCACTGTGACGGGTAGGGTTAGGGGTGGGGTTAGGTAAGCGGATTAAAAAGCATTAGATGCAGCTCTGATTGCACTGCACCAAGTCTGCATCCAGACCCCTCTCGGTGTGTCACGACTGCAATGAATTTGCTATGGGTGTGCTTTTTCTCTAAGAGACCCGAATGGCAGAATTTTTGCTTTATTAAAAAATAATTTAAAAGTGGGTCATGATAGGCCAAACTTACATGACCCACTTATAAAATTTTAATATCTGGTCCAAATTCTACATTTGATATCTGGCCCAAGTGTGCCGCCCTAAAGATGGTGCCACCTTTGCCAAACCCAGGCCATGTTTGGCCCACATGCAGTATGCCAGTGCCGGACGAGCACCTGCTTTGCCAGCTTTTTGCCAAATCTGGGCCAGAATTAGTTGCTACCTTGGTATTTTAGCCCTGTTAAGAGAAATTCAAACCGGACAAAGCAATGACCTTAAAATTTAGGATATTATAGGTTGTTCTCTTATTTTATTTTAAATCTCCATGGTGTAAAAGTGCAGTTTTGGACAATCTGCAAAAAAATTTGTATTTAGAAAAATCATTCTGAATTTCTTTCAACATGAGGGTGAGTATATACGATTTTTAATTAATTAATTTTATTATTTGGCTGTACTATGAGAAACTAACAGAAACTGGACAAAAAATTATGTTGTTTTCTTTTCCTTTATTATTTCATCACTGTAGTCTTGTGAAAGCGATAGTAGAGTTATGTAAAAAATCAGATTAAAGCTGATCCCTTAATACACTTAAGCCTCTGTATTTGATTCAGTGCACCGACGACTTACAGCAAACTGTCTGATAGCGGGCGTCTAGTGCAAGCTATAGCGAGCAGTTTTTTTTTTTTTTGTCAGAACCATGAGAATTCTGTGCAAATATATTTTTAGACATGTTCTCCTATATGCGCCTGTGTGTATGAGAGAGCTTGTCATGTCTGTCAGTGGAGTTACTGTGCTGCCATTGGTCGAATCCCACGCATTCAATCAGAGCTTCTGTCACACACACATTCACACACTAACACACACACACATACACACATACATGCACAGGAAGAAACGAGACCTCCAGTGTTAAAGCAGCTCCAGCACTCACGGTGAGTATTCACATTCTCAACTTTTCTATTGATGTCTATTGAATAACATACTGTACTGTCTGACGTCTGTCAGTTTGGAGATGGAGAGATGAATCATTGTGAACCGGCGTCTTTTGAGTTTGAAAAGGGGTCAGATTGACACTCTTTGCCACTTTTTTAGTGTATGGTAGTGGGATGTTCATGAAAGCAGATGATAATTATGAGAACGGGATAGATTATGCAATTTTTTGTGTTGCATTTTCAGTTTGTTGTAGTGTAGGATACTCGTGCTGCTTTTCCGTCAAGTGTGTGGGATGGAAGTGACAAACACAGAGGATGGGGGAAAAAGAGAGAGAGAGAAACACACACAGGCAGTAAACAGATAGAATATCCTTCACCAAACTTGCAGTTGGTGTTGTTTTTTAACCATGCTAGTCTGCAAGCAGATTTAAACTGGAAAGAGGGCGGTAAAAGAGCTTATGAACATCCAAAGATGTTTACCTTTGTCAGTTTTGCAATCAGATCATCCCAGATGGGATAAGTTTGCATTTTATGGATGGTAGTCAACAGAATGTTGAGTCACTGCCAGCTTTCACCCTTGCATATTTCATGATGAAGGCATGTGCGCTGTAAGTTTAGTTGTATGGGGAAATTATTCAATGATTAAAGGTTGAATCTGACATCATTGCGGCAGAACAGATGTGGCAGGTGAGTAATACTGAATTCTGGGTTATTCCTGGAAAAAGAAAACATGATGATGATGTGCAGTTGAAGTCAGAATTATTAGCCCCCCTTTGATATTTATTTATTTTTTCTTTTTTTTAAATATTTCCCAAATGTTGTTTAACAGAGAAAGGAAATTTTCACAGTATGTCTGATAATATTTTTTCTCCTGAAGAAAGTCTCATTTGTTTTATTTCAGCTAGAATGAAAGCAGTTTTAAATTTTTTAAACAACATTTTAAGGACAAAATTAATAGCCCCTTTAAGCTATACTTTTTCAATAGTCTACAGAGCAAACCATCGTTTAACAATAACTTGCCTAATTACACTAGTTAAGCCTTTAAATGTCACTTTAAGCTGTAAAGAAATGTCTTGAAAAATATCTAGTAAAATATTATTTACTGTCATAATGACAAAGATAAAATAAACCACTTATAGGAAATGAGTTATTAATACTATTATGTTTAGAAATGTGCTAAAGAAAAATTGAGCAAAATATAAACAGGGGGCTAATAATTCAGGGGGCTAATAATACTGACTCCAACTGTTCATGAAGACTGATCAGGCTTAGAGTCTAAGAAAAAAGTGACCACTACTCATTACTCATTACTAACTTTTCTGTTTAAAATCAGAGGTGGTTTTTCAATGCCAGCACAGATGATTCAGAGCAAGTAAACCCTCAGGATCTTTTCCCTTGAAAACACATACACGACACCAGCAATGAGATTCTTTATGGAAGCCTTACATTCAGTGAAACACTAAAATATTTAGACTCGAAATAATATTTTTCATTCGATTATATGGGATCAGTCACAAAATGCAAATCCAGCCAGTTGTTTTTGTTAAATAAACCATTAAATGTGATTAAAACCGATTTAATACATTGGAGTCCTAAACATCCGGTTATTATGCGATATCTGTTCAGATATGCATTATGCCTTAAATGTATATGACTAAGGTAATACTTTATTTTGATGGTCCATTTGAGTATTAGTGGACTGTCTGTTTAATACCTGTTGATACTGCTCCTTCGACATTTGTGTGATTATAAGAAACATTGCAAGTACATGTCAACTTACACTAACCCTAACCCCAACCTAACAGTCTACTTATAATCTAATGAGAATTAGCTGGCATGTAGATGCAATATAACTTAAATTTAACAAATGGACCATCAAAATAAAACGTGGCCATGACTAATTCTAGAATTGTGGATACATGTCAAGCATTTTACATATTTTTATTTTTTAAGTGAAAAGACATACAGGAAATGTGTACTTTAAAGTGAACTGAATCTATTACTATTGTAATTTATTGTATTTTTGTTAAAACCTTGACAGAATTGACATATTCAGTCATGTTATACTTCAGCTAACCTCAAACCAGCTAACCTTAAACCAGATACCCCATGGCATGTATAAAACTAAGTTGTTGTTTTAAAATTTAATTGGAAATTCACTGTAATTTCACAGTAACAGAGTTGACAAATATAATTAATCTGATCCCTATTTGGGGCAACGCATTGACGCAGTAGGTAGTGCTGTCACCTCACAGCAAGAAGGTCGCTGGTTCGAGCCTCAGCTGGGTCAGTTGGCAGTTCTGTGTGGAGTTTGCATGTTCTCCCTGCATTTGCGGGTTTCCTCTGGGTGCTCCGGTTTCCCCCACAGTCCAAAGACAAGCAGTACAGGTAAAATGGGTGGGCTAAATTGTCCGTAGTGAATGAGTGTGAATGAGTGTATGGATGTTTCTCAGAGATGAGTTGCAGCTGGAAGGGCATCCGCTGCGTAAAACATGTGCTGGATACGCTGGATAAGTTCATTTCAAGGTAGTGACCTTGGATTATTAAAGGGACTAATAAAAAGAAAAGCAAATGAATGAATCTTAAGTATTTTGTACCAATTAATGAGAAAAGAATAATGAGATGCATCAATGCCTTCCAGAGGAAATGAAACCACTTGGAGTAATCTATAAGTCCTATGTTTTAAGATTGGCATGCCATTTATTTACCAGTGTAACAGGATTTAATGTAATGTTTCTTTTGCATTGTTTGATAATGTATTTCTGTAACTGAAATATGTTTCTTGCAAATGTTTATAGAATTTAGTTTAGTAGACACACTAACACACAATATTGTGTGTAAATTACGTTAACAAAATAAAACAATTAATAAGTGAAAACAACTTTAAAGTGGTGCATTTTTTTTCCAGAGCTGTAATTATAAGATTAATGTCGCAAAATGACCTTGGTCAAAATATGGACTGCATGTTCAAAATTGCGTGGGCAAAATCAAGCGCTCGATATTTGGTAGAGAAGAGTGGGCGCCCAGAGGGACAGAGCTGCGCTGGAGCTCAGTGAAACCAATGCTGACAGGGCTCAGGCATTCAGTTGCATTGGTTTCTGTCAATATCTGTTCTATCCGCTCTATTTCACCTTTGACAATTGCTGGCGGATCGATAGGTCTGTTCAGGAATCTGTCTTGATTTACCCTCGTCGAGTTCAACCATATGAATTACTCGCGACGCGTCGCCATTTGGTTACTCTCGTTATTTGTGCATCTAATTCAGGCATGTGCGTATTGCGGTAGATTGGAGATGATATCCGTTTGGCTCCTCTTTTTAAAGCTGCTGGTATGTATCAAAAATAATTATGCATCTGTTGCATCCGCATCTGCTTTGGCGAGAATCTGCATGCGCAAGGCACGAATAAAGAGGGAATGATGAAGGAATTCGGTGTGCTGCGTTTGTGCTGTCGTGTTTTGCAGAGTGTCCGGTGTCTTTAAAAAGAGTTATGAAGCTGCATTGTCTTACTTCATAACTGATTGGTATGCATTCTTTATCTGCAGATATACAACATATACTAATTATCATAACTAATAATAATAATGATAGTAATAATAATAATGATAACAATAATAATAATAATAAAAATCATTTTACTTATCAAATTTACTAAATTTGCCATTTATTATATTTGAGAGAATTTGATTTAAAAGGACCACCTCACAAAGCAAATCCATGTTAGATTCTATTGAAAGATATTTGTCATTCAGTTATTATTCACTTTTGATGAATGGAAACATTGAAGTGAAAGGTGACTTAGGTTGTTAGTCCTTCAAACATCTTCATGTTTGGATGAACTATCACTTTAACGCAGCACTATTGGATAACTTCTGATGACATCATTTTTGGTATCTGCAGAATTCCACCTCTGGCAAAGTGGGCATGATGATGTTTAGACATCAGAAATGTATTTTCCAAAACGGGCAGGGTGGCTCCGGGGTTAATGGCGGTCACAGCACCAGCAGGCATGCATAAAAGAACATCCTATTCGCTCAATATTTGCAATAGATTTGTTTCTCTCTGTATGTTTCAGAATAAACTCAGGCTGATAGCCCCAATAAACCTGCATGGTGCTTAGATGAGGCTGTCTCTGACTGTGGAGCTGTGTTGGCTCATACTGTATAATAAACAGCACAGCCTCCTCGAATAGAACATGTTGCCAGGCAACGACTACTTTTCAGTGAAAAAAAAACAGCAAAACAGACCTTCTGAAATCAGATCTTGCCAATAAATCATGACTACCCCAGTATCATACGAAATGACAATATGATCAGAGAAGGGGAAGGACACATTTAGTGATAGGAAACAGGAATGTGACATTATCATTTTTGCTGTAGTTACACTGATAGTACTTTAAATAAAAAAAATATATGCAGTGGGTGACACTTTAAAAGAAGCATTACCACCGCGACTTGTACTAAAAGAGTAATAACGTGTTTTTTTTTGGGTTTTTTTTGGTTTGACTGCAGTTTTTGACTATGCTGCCAGGGGACTGGATGCAAGTAGACAGATATAGCCCACAGCTTTAAATACTCTGCTACATGTAAATGAAGATGAAACAGTGGAACAAAGCATCATAATTCCTTCATTAATCATTAAAACTTGTTAACAAGCTTTATTATCATTGTAAACTTGCAAAGTGAAATGAGGATTCATTTTGAAAATTAAGATTAAAGAAATAAAAGACAACTGAAATGAAAGTACAGACATACATACAAATAAGTAGGCATACATAAAGAGGTGATTTAGCCTAAATATATAGAGATGTACAGTGTTATTTTAAAGTGATAGGACTGAGACAGTCAATAAATAAGCTTTTTCATTTACAGTTTTTATTTACAGTTTTCATTTACATTTTCGTTGTTGATTATATTTTACTATCTCATTTTGCGTCTCAATTATTCAATTATTTGCATTACAACATTTTAGGGGCATGAAAATGCAAACCTTACAAAATGTCATTTTTAATCCAGTCTGCATTACAAAAACCTTATTTTGTTTTATTTAAAGAATACTATCACATGCTTGCATATTTAGTTTTAGTGTTCAGCCTGTAGGTATTTGTACTGTAAGTAAAACAATAATGTTGGACTGTAGATTTGTGATTGTGCAAGCATGTGGTGCAAGCATGTGGTGTTTCTTTTTCAAAAGTGACACTGACATCTGCTGACCCTGGAAGCATAATGAAGTGTTTTTGGTCACTTTTCAGATGAAAAGAGATCATTTTGGCTGCATTTACACATAATGGTTCAAGTGGCCCAATTCCATTTTTTTTTTTCTCCCATGTGGCACAGATCGAATATGGCCCACAAAAAAATCACATGGAATCCGATTTACTCAAACCAGATTCAGGCCTTGTTCATACAGTATGTGGAAATTTATCCAATATGAATCCGATCTGTGTCCTTGTGTTTGCAGTGTAAGATAGATTGCATATTCATCTGTCAGAGGAAGTCGCGTGTCGTTAAAAAACCCCAGTGAATGACATCAACCCTGACGCTTACATTTTGGAACAGACATCAGCAGTCCCAAATGCTAGGACAAAAAAGATTTTATATTGTCATGTAGCACACGTATTTAAGCATGTTAGCGAGAGAGAGAGAGAGAGAGAGAAGGAGAGAGAGTGCACAATGTCCGCCACGTAAAGTATATAGGCTAAATTAACACTGCTGCATATCTCACATGCGTAAATCATACCATAAAAAAGACATTACGATGACTACTGGTTTAAAAAAAGCGAAGATTTAAAGAAGATGACCAGATGAGAAGATGAGACCTTTTCTGTCATAACGTCATATTGATGTTGTACCTTAATCTACCCCAATGTCGTGGAGACGTTGGATTTTGTTTGGAAATTCAAATCAGGGAGTTGTGTGGATGTAACCACTATGACATCTATAAGACGTTGGATTTTGGTCACTTTCCATCACAACCTAAAATCAACCAAATATCAATGTAATTTGACAGCATTTTTGGACATCAAAATAACGTTGTCCTTAGACGCTGGCTAGACATTGAAATTTGGTCACCTGATGTCATGATCTAAATCTAACCTAATATTACCGTGTTATGATGTTGTGTGCCTTCTGGGTAGTAAAAAAAAAAAGAATTTTAAAAATTAAACACTGCGAACAGATTAAATACAGGAATGGAGAAAAAAGCATCCTTTCATTATCAGCTGTTAGTCAGCGCCCACTCTTTTTATTTTGAGTCATTGCGTCTTTGCCATGTGCAGTGTAAAAGCAGACAATTGTATACAAGTTATGTTTAAAAGATAACGTAAGCAGGTCAACAAAATAAGGGATACAATCACAAAATCAGAATTGACCATCAAGATCTGCAGTGTAAAAGCAGCCTTTGAAATTGTTGTTATTGATTTTTGTGGTGAAAACTTACTCGCATAATAGATAAGAGACCTTCAAACTCTTCCATTTCCTCAGCATGGGATGTTGATGTGTCTCTCTTATTTATCCAGCTTTTTTACCTCATCCCGTGATTATAACTGTCTTTGATTTGAGGTAGCCGAGAGGTAAATTTATAACAGAATTTGGAAATCCCAGATTTTGCAACTCAGGTTTTCTTTGAGGCAACTCTAAAACCTATTCAGCCCATTTTGAAATGACATAGAAACCACTTCCCATAGTTATTTCAGAAATCCACTCACTTATACCTTACAGCTTAAATCCCAGAACAACTTGATAAACTAAAATGACATTGCGCATTTCTGCTAAAAACAAAAAACAAAAAAACAAGGCTGGATCTTCTAGTGAAATGTCTATCCTAATGGCAACATACTTTTCAAAGAGGAAAAACAGTTGGCATTTGTCATTCGTATTTATAAGCTTAGTGCTTCTTTAATTCTAAACAAACTTTTCCCCCCATTGTGACTTCCTTAGAGAGCCACAGCTGGTGTGGGAAGGTCATATGGAATTGAATTAAATGAAGGCAAAGAGACTTCTGTAAATCAGCAACAGAAAGAGCAGGAATACCTCTCTGAAGCAGTCACCATGGAGACCAACCAGCTTTCAGAAATGGCTGATCTAACAGACTGTAAAATGGATCCTGGGTGTACAGAGGACCAGACATGTCAATTCACAGAGGACGCGAATGACTGTTTTGTTGCATATTTCTCAGAGTGCCTGGATACCAGACAGAGCAACCCCCACGAAGACTTGGATGGGCAAGAAAATGAAGATCTGCATAAGGAAAACAAAGCCATAAGCAATGAATGTGACAGCTCAGGTGAATCTGATGGGAGCAAAGACTCTCAAGAAGGCCTTATGCTTAAGGTCAACGAACCAGAAGCAAATGACACAGAATCATTGACCTTAGAGTCTCATGAAGACCCCCAGATGAATGACCAACCAGAAGAAGAAATGGAAATAAACAACACTTATGTACCAGAGGAGGAAGAACAGGAAGTACCAGAGGAGAAGGTGGAGCCGCAAGAAGAACCTGAGCTAGAGCAGCAAATGAATGGGCTGGTGATTTCTGAAGTCCCGAATGAATCTTGTCCAGATATGGATCAAGACAACTTAAGTGACTGTCTGGTTGTGGAGATGGCCATCATTTCATCAGATAGTGATGCTGAGGAGCCGTGGAGGTCTGTAGTTCCACCAGCAGTCGACAAGGAAGAGGCTGAAAATAATGAAGATCTCTTGGGCATGGATGAAGCAGAGATAAACCTGGAAGGGCAAGCAACACAAGAAGACGATGAAGTGAGTAACAGCAATGCTGAAGATGAAGCTTTGGCTTTGAGTATTAATGAAACCGAGATTCTAGAACAACCAGATTGTCCAACCGAATGTGAGCTGCAAGATATTTCTCTGGAGTCTACTGTTCATTACTGCAGCTTAACCAAAATTGCGGAAGATGAAGAAGAGCTTGCTAAAACTACCAAGCACAGCCTGCAGCGTTTGTCCTGCTCAACTTCAGAACTCGACAAGAAGTTGCCACAAGACTTCTGCGTGATTCAGGAAATGAAGAGTGAGAATGTCAGCACAGAGCATTTGGATTTCAGGGTGACTCGCAAGCAATGGCAGGAGATGGAAGAGCAAACCAGGGGACTGGTGCACCGGCCAATGGTGAAGCCGGGATCTTGCCAGGGTGGACACAGCTTCATGTACACTCCTGTCCGCAACATTGATCGTCCCAGAAGAGACCCTGACATAGAAAGCCTTAGCCTTGGGGATTACCAATACACTCAGTTCAGCCCCTGTTCAGAGGACTCCGGTCTAGATGACACAAGCTACAGGTCCCCTTATGATGAGCCGGAGACTCCAGTGGAGCGGGAGATCCGTGAAGCTCTTGAACGAGAGGAGAATTTCAGACGGGAGAGAGCAATGGCAAAGATGTCTTCTGGTGACTCTATGCAAAGTAAACCTCGGCCTGCCGTTCTTCAACACAGCAGATCAGAGCCTGGAGAGAGAGGACGGATGTTTGACACACCAGAGGACAGGTGCAGGTCTCAGAGGTCTCCTGGTGCAAGAACTCCAAGTTTGTCAATTACCGCATCCTCTGGAAAAAGTCCCACATACCATGAAATGACTGCCAACAATGTCATTATACTAGAACCGGATTCGTACCCCACCAGCCAACAGAAAAAAGGGAAGGGTGGGCTGCTCTCTCCAAAAACAAGTAGCTTCCAAGAATGGCCATCAGACATGAACAACGTCATCATCCTAGAGACGTCCAATCTCATCATTCGAAGTGCCTCTGAATTCTGCCTGAGCACTGCATGCCAGGAGACTCAAGAGAGCACGTTTCAAAACAATCCCTTCTTCAAACTGCGCTCCCACAGCACCCAGTCTCTGGTGGATCAGGAGATCAAGTTGGTCAAGCAAAGAGAAGAGGAGCTTAGGAGGCAGAGAGCACAGCTATATGTAAAGGAGAGATACGACACAGTGCTTGTGTCCCCCAGCCAACTGCAGAATTTCACTTACGAGCGATCAGGTAACATGGAAACAAGTAAAGCAAGGGTCTCCGACCCTGCTCCTGAGTTCCAATTATGTAGACTTCAGTTCCAGATCTGCTCAAACATACCTATTTATCAAGTTACTTCAACTGTAAACCAAATAGTTTACTTAAAGAGTTAGTTCACTCAAAAATGAAAGTTTACTCACCCTAAAGTGGTTCCAAACTTTGAGTGTGGGATAAGTAAATGATGATAGAACTTTTGCGTGTTAATTCAGTCATTGTTTACTTCCCCTTAACTTGAATTATATGTTAATTTAGCCCTAGTAGAATTAACATATAGCTTAAAGTTTTGTGTAGTTCTATTTTAATTTAACTAAGGCTCCTTAGTTTTAAGTTGTGTAAAATGTTAGTGCTATTTTCTAGTTAACACAGCTATTTTGGGTTGCGAGTGTATAAATTGTTTTAGGTGTGTTAGATTGTGGTTGGAGCAGAAATCTTCAGGATGGTATCTACTCAGGAGCAGGCCTGGAGACTTCTGCAGTACAATATTTACTGATGTTTGGTAATTCATAAGTGTCCTTTCTTTTGTTTGGACATTTTACAGGGGATGTAGCAGCAAAATCTAAGTCATCCCCCTCCTCTCCATCGAAGACACGCAAAATGGATCGATCTGCTATGTCCTGTGACCACAAGGTACATTATTTTGAAGTTTGCTGTGCCTCAAATATACAGATTTTTTTTTTTTTTTGTAAAAATTTACATACTTTTCATTTTGTCGTCTCATGTACCATCTTTAACTGTTCCATTGCAATGCACTTTAATATGGAGCTAATAATATGCCAAAACAATTTGAATTGTCAATATAAATTTTTGACAATTGCAATTTAATAAAGCTAAATATTATATGCTATTCAAAATGTTTTGAATTTGAATTCCTTATCTTTTTACTAAGATTTTTATAGACATATTTTCAAACTTCCATTCTCAATTCAAAGATTGCAGATATTGGGTTTGTAAAAATAGTTTCAAGTTTTCAAAATGTATGAAATTCTGAACATCAAATTCAATATTCTAAAATTCAAAACCAGATACTATACTATATGCTATGCTGTAGTATAAAATATTGTAACAAATAGCATCTTACATAATTTGATGAAGAAGTGTGTCCATGCAAATATGTAATTTACCACAGTTGTTAATTTCTGGAACAGTTTAAAAGTGCACCTGGAAAGAGCTGGAAAAGTCCTTAAATTTGACTTTGGAAAAGCCCTGTGTCTGTTGAAATAACCCCTCAGAGGTTACAATCAATGACTGTAAAAAATATGGACGACGCGACAGCCCCTTTTCCCATTGAACGCTTTGAGGGCAAAACGCCTGCTTGACGGGCACAAACTGTCGCAAAAGACCGCTGAAATTGGAGCCTTGACATGCGCAGAAGGACTGTCTGAAGGAGCCAGAGGAGGAGCCGCGAAAATGAGCGGAGTCGAGCTTCCAACCAAACGCTTTATGTAAAATCAACCACGCCCCCCGAACTTCTCAGCATGCGTTTGCTGTCTTATCAACACAAATGGATGTAATAACGGTAACAAATATGAGGGTTTATATATTCAATCGCGCCAGCTCCGGTCCGCAGCGCATAACCTACTCGCGGCGTCGCGGGCTGATTCCGGCTCGCATGCGGCAGCGCCAGCTCGCTCGGCCGCCGCATCTGGCTCGATTGACTCGGGCTGGATTCGGGCAGTGAGTCCAGGCATCCGGAGTAGGTCCAGCAGAGGTAGTCAGTCTGAGCTCTGAGGGGTAAGTCTTCGGCTGGAATCTAGCTGGAACTGGCCCCAGTGTATTTTGCTATCTGGGTGGCTAGGCGTACGTGTATCAGCAAACTAATAAAGCCCGAAAAAAGCCCTGACCTTAGCGAATAAACAGTGTTCCACCAGGATCATGTATGTCAGAAACTGTAGTTTACTGCTGAACTCATTTTGTCATGGTAAAATAACACAGAAATCGAATAATAACACTTCAGTCTCCTGCCGATGCTCAGACGCGCTGCTTTGAGAAACTGTCAATCACAGCTGTCAATCACGATGACACGCCCAGCATTAAATTACTGCTAAAAACAAACTGTTTACAAAAATGAACATCTGCACCTATTTCAGCACAATAACCAATGCCTTAATCGACCAGAACCATCTTTCGGGACAGTTTATTGCAAGTGTAATTAATTTTTTTATTTGGGCTCAAGTCTCCTTCATTAACACAGAGGAGGCGGGCTTTATGACTTGTACTGCAGCCAGCCCCCAGGAGGCGATCTTACGGCCGAGACCTTCACTCAAACGCAGGCTTGCGGCACACTTGGTTACAATATAGGTCAGAATCCGCTCTTTATCCCTCAAAACACAAAAAGCTTAAGTACGTTTGAATAACCAATGAGATGTAATTGAATTAAACATATTTGTTTAAATCACTGAAGCATGCATGTTTATTACACAAACAATTGAAAATAGCTGACCCCTGAATGGTCTCCTGATGAGCCAAACAAACGCCTGCAAACTCATGCAGCTCTTTGATTGACCTTTTGGTGATCATCTACTCTTCCCTGTTGATCATCCCTGACCAACTTTCTGCTGAATCTTAAATTCACCATCTGAATTTCTGGATTGGAATTTTAGAATATTGAATTTGATGTTTTGAATTTTTTTATCTTGAAAAATTGAAACTGTATTTTTATAAACCCAATATCTGCAATATGAATTCAGAGCAGAAGTTTGAAAATACGTCTATAAAAAATCTGACTTAAAATTCAGTTGGCTTAAATTTCAGATGTTTCATATTAAGTTAAGAAATTCAAATTCAAAACATTTTTAATGGCACATAATATTCAGTTTTATTTAATTGCATTTTTTATAATTCAAATTAACAAAATTCAAATTCAGATTGTTTTGCCATACTATCAGCTCCATACTTTTCTGTTTTTTATTCACGTCTTTGACATCTCATCAATCTGTACCCATTTCACCTTGAAACTGGAAACTGCATGCAGTTTTACAGGTGAAGCTTTTTCCTTTAGTTCCCTGAAGCACCCTACCATCGAGTCAGACGGAAAAGTGCCCTGGCCCAGAGGTGGGAGGCTGGAATCTTTGCCAATCATCAGGAACAAGACTGAGCAACTTGCCTAAATGAAGCATCAAAGCACAAATCCAATTTCCATTATATCCAGTATAAGCATGTACAAATAGTTTTAAGGTAAAAAGTTAATACAGATCTGGAACTATATAATAGGTGAGTACAAAAATATTCCCACATAAAGTAATACCTTTTTTTTAAATATTTGGGCTGCAAATAATATACTAATTTTGAATCCTGGGTACATTTTTATATTACTGCAGATGAAAAATGTATACAATAATATATTGCTAAATTGCACTGTGTACAAAAAAATCTTGGCAAACCTTGAGAAATGTATTTATTATTTTAATTTCGCACTGCATACATCATTAACAACAATATTTTGAGTTTTAGATTAACAAATCAGTTCCTTCTTTAAAAGATATTTTGTCACTTCAAAAATTACATTTAAATTTGTTTTAACTTGATCAAAAGTGCAATTCAAAGGGATATTTCACCCAAAAAAAAAAAAAAAAAAAAAATATATATATATATATATATATATATATATATATATATATATATATATATATAGTTGAAGTCAGAATTGTTAGCCCCCCTTTTGAATTTTTTTTCCGAATGATGTTTAACAGAACAACGAAATTTTCACAGTATGTCTGATAATATTTTTTCTTCTGGAGAAAGTCTTATTTGTTTTATTTTGGCGAGAATAAAAGCAGTTTTTAATTTTTAAACCATTGTAAGGTTAAAAGTTTTAGCCTTTTTAAGCTATATATCTTTTTGATAGTCTACAGAACAAACCATAGTTATACAATAACCTGCCTAGTTAACCTAATTAACCTAGCTAAGCCTTTAAATGTCACTTTAAGCTGTAGAAGTGTCTTAAAAAATATCTAGTAAAATATTATTTACTGTCATCATGGCAAAGACAAAATAAACCGGTTATTAGAAATGAGTTATTAAAACTATTATGTTTAGAAATGTGTAAAACAAAATAATAATAAAATCTTCTCTCTGTTAAACAGAAATTGGGGGGGGGGGGGGGATAAACGGGCTAATAATTCATAGGAGCTAATAATTCTGACTTTAACTGTATATAATTCTGACATCATTTACCCACACTTCACTTGTTCAAAACCTATTTGACTTTCTTTCTTCTGTTGAGCTCAAAATAAGATATTTTGAAACATGTTGGTAGCTGGCGCCTATTGGATTGGTGCCACAAACCAGCATTCTTCAAAATATCTTCTTTCATGTTCAACAGAAGAAAGAAACATAAAGGTTTAAAACCACATGAGGGAGAATAAATGATGAGGCTATTGTCATTTCTGGGTGAACTAACCCTTTAAGACCAGAGAAAGCCATTGCTATGAGTGTGTAAAAGAGTATGTTATGTAGCTTCCAGAGGTTTTACAAGTAGCTGTCTTCTGTACCATTATTACATCGTGAGCCTTTCAAATATGTTATGTTTTGATTGCCTACATACATTGTGAACATTTATTCTTGTGTGACAGTAATAATTTAAAATAGATGTGAATTTGCATATTGCATCTTAATAGAAATGTTTCTTCCTTGCAGGATGCTTTCAATGCAAAAAAAATTTTCAAACCTTAAAATTCAATAAAATGAAAAGATATTGACATTGAATCGTATGACTGTATGACTAAATCAAAGCTGATGTCCAGAAAAGCTGCCATATGATTCATTCCTTGGCTATATGTTCCCGATGGCAGCGAGCAGTGAGATACAGAATGCTGAGTTTCCAAGCACAAAAATGGCAAGGACAGACAATCTAAACTTAGTATCCTGTGGAAGCAGAAAGAATGGCATTTGGTTAGAAAAAACAGTAAGTTCTTTTAGAGTTTTATAATTGTGCTGGTGAGTGTTTTGTGTTGATATCTGATTAAACTAATTTGTTTTGCTGTTAATATTAAAGGGTTAGTTCACCCAAAAATGAAAATTGTGCTATTAATTACTCACTACTAACCCCCTGAAACCTTCTTTCATCTTTGAAACACAAAATTAAAAGTACATCTAGGCAACTGATATAAGACTGAAGGGTTTAATTCTTTAAAACAACTGCCTTGATGAAATTTATCCCACTTTTTACATGGCTACTTGCCACAGCATGTATTAAATTAGACACAAAACTTTGTTCTGAGCCTTAATAGTTCACTCACTCTCCTTCAGCTTAGTCTCTGCTTTATCAGGGGTCACTGCAGCAGAATGCACAGTCAATTCCTCTGGCCTGTGTTTTACTGGCAGATGTCCTTACTGCAGCAAACCCACACACGTTCTTATTACAGTTTTTTACAATCGTTTGCCACAAATTTTAGAACTCTGGAGTCAATTTTCAAAACTCTAGACACAAAATTCACAACCTTTGCCAAAATTGCACATTTTTGCAAAACTCTTAACTCTTTTTTTAAATGCTTGGATACAATATACATAAGTCAAAGATACTGTGTTCACTGAACTAAGATCACCTTTTCAATATAACACAAACATCAAGTTGATCCTGTTTCAAATTGCAACTCAAACATTACATTTTAAATAAATGCGTATTCATTTACTGAACATGATGTTATTATTAACTGATACAAGCACTCTGATAAATAACTGTTGCATTACTCTTGATGCATGGAAACTGATGTACAATATTACATGTTTAGATTATAAAAGTTTCAGGATAGATCAAATGACATCAGTTACCACAAAAGATGACTCAACTGGACTACATTATCTATCTGATTGCATCTTTATTCATCCTTATTCTATATTTATGGTTTCTTTGTTTCATGTACCACTTTTACAGACAATGTTTTCATATTTGGCATCACTGTACTGTATGAAATGTATGTAAGAAAGCCCAATTACAGCAGACCAATGTCAGGCCTGGATTCACATTGACAGAAGGTTCTTTCCAAGATTTTTAAGTAGTGAAAACACCACTGTGATGTA
The DNA here is from genome assembly GCF_052040795.2 of Danio rerio. Lineage (NCBI taxonomy): Eukaryota > Metazoa > Chordata > Actinopteri > Cypriniformes > Danionidae > Danio > Danio rerio. Next base: position 23,792,985 of record NC_141022.1, read on the forward strand.
GAGGAAAACCTGTGACCAAATCCACAAGACCAGACTGATGGAAACACAGATCCCAAAATAGAAATCTGATATATAGAAATATATGCAAATGACATATGTGACATAATAGTTCATATGAATTTTACATATATAAAAGATGTTATACATGTCAAAATATTGCCATTTTTTCAACTATTAGAATTACAAATATGTACATATATGTTTCGTAAATATATTATCTATTATGTTACATATATTTACCTCTACAAATATATCACCTATATTTGTATAGGTGTCCATAAGGCTGTATACAGACACACACACACACACACACACACACACACACACACACACGTATGATATGGTTGAAAAAATATCATTTTATATACATTTTATATTTTATTTACAGTATGTTGAATCCAATTGTAATTTGCATTTGTTGTCATATATCATGCCATATATCAGCTTTCTATATGGGGACGTGAATTGAGAAAAACATTACAGTAAACCTACATTATGATGAAATGAATAAAACTAGTTCAGTGTATCCACTGTCTGCTCCGTCCCCTCTACATTTAAGTATAAACCATAATGAAAGCTGCATCATTTATTTTAAACAGCAATATTTAATGATTGTTAAAGATTGTTTATTGAAACGATGTGCATCTTGTGTGCTGGTGATCTAAAGTTGTGTTCTTGTAGTATTTGTATGATAACACGATTATGTGAACCAATGATCCTGCAAATGCAAGACTTCTTTAAAGAAATGAATGCAGCATGCAGAGTTCTGAACACTTGAGAGTCGGTGTTAAAACTAGTGAGTGTTTAGAGTTTTGTGTCTAGAGTTTTGAAAATTGACATCTGAAATCTGGTTCTGAAATCTGTGGCAAAACAATTGAAAAAAACTGTAATACACTATAGCTAATTCATTTAGCCCAATTCACCTATACCACGTGTCTTTGCAGGGGCGGACTGGCCATCTGGCAATTCTGGCAAATGCCAGAAGGGCCGGACCATTTTTTAAATGTGGGCCGGTCACCTATTTTATTTATTTATTTTTTCATATGTATTGTTTTTTAAATGTTGGCAGCTTTTATCTTGTGCGAGATGTGAATATTATGATGATGATGGTGATAATGGTAGGAATAATAGTAAATGTTAAGCATTGGCCCAACTGGCAACAACCGGCTGGTTTCGAGATGGGCCGACCCAATCTGAGGCTACTCAGATGTAATCAAAATCTGGCAAGAATGTCAAACAAACAGTAAGTGCAAAAAAAAGAAAAAAAGAATATGGTCTCGAAAGGGGTCAGTGTAATGGTAGGTAGTGCTGTCGCCTCAGAGCAAGTAAGTCACTGGTTTGAGCCTTATCTGGGTCAGTTGGTGTTTCTGTGTGGAGTTTGCATGTTTGCGTGGATTTCCTTCTGGTTTCCTTCACAAGCCCAAACACATGCTATGGGTGAATTTGGTAGGCCAATTGTGAATTGGGTAACCCAGTATAATGGGTTGCAGCTTTGAGGGCATCCGCTGTGTAAAACATATGCTGGATAAGTTGCTGATTCCCAGATTAATAAAGGGACTAAGCCGAAAAGAAAATGAATGACATGATTGCATATATAAATGGGTTGCTTTTGTTCCAGTCACATACATTAAATGTTTAAATATCTCTTAAATAGGTACTGCTTATATAATTTTACCATCTGTACACCAATATAAGTAGTAAATGTGCGTGTCCTTGGGTGGGGCTGTGTCAATGTGGTAATGTGGGCTGGTGTGGCTACAGTGCCAGGGCTGATTTTTAGTCCCAGTCCGCCCCTGTGTCTTTGGATTTAATTAATTTGTGTTCTGAAGATGAATCCAGGCCTCGGGGTTTGAAACAACTTGATAGTGGGTAATTATTAACATACTGTAATTTGGGGGTGAACTAACCCTTTAATATTGATGTTTGTTATAATCTCCGCCTTTATGTTGGAGTACAGTGTGACTTACCCAGTTTACATTTTTTGCAAAGTCAGAGAGAACTGGAAATCTATCTTCATCGCCACTACCTGCTAGAACAGGAACTATTACTAAACATGTACCGTTACATTATTTTCATAAATATATTTAGGCTCTTCTTTTGCTATTATTTTTCAACTACAGGCAAAGGGAAAGTTAATCAAGTTTCAAATTAATCAGATGTAAATGAATGAATAACTCTTAAGTGTTAAACAAATGACATTAATTTAAAAGACACAGACACATGCTTTTAAATGTATTAAACATTAGTTATACAAACCTTTTCTAATAACACCATGCTTATGAAGTTGCAAAACCAGCTTTAACACAATTGTCCAAACCACAAAAGCAGAGAGAATCCCTGTGGTCCACGGATATGGCAGTAAAAGAGACTGTTGCTTTATTCCCAAGAATATGGAACCCACTGAAATCACAATTTAATGAAGTGACATTTTAAAAAGATTTATTTTTTAAATGTTTTGACTGCTGTATTACTAATATAAATGGTTATAAGCTTTTTAAGTGAACTTCACCAGCAATAATTTCAGCAGCATTTCCAACACCCCAGTGCAGCCAGTTGAATATCCACCTCCTGAAAGAATGAAATGCTTATCCTGAGAGTTATTGTAAGATATGCGAGCAGAAGTTGTACATTTAAATTCATCACCTTGGGGAGTCTGGAGCTGGTCTGAATGCAGCCATTAAAGGCTGACAGAAAGCCAGGATCATAACAGTGCAGCCCAGGTACGGATGAGCACCCGCTCTCTAAACAGAACGAGTGAGCTTATTGTTATTTTTAATGACAAAAACCTGTCTTTAACTGAATGGAAGTTGAAATTATGTAAAATATAAATATTAGGTTTTAAAGAATGCAATGAAATGATCATAGGCACTTAAAGCATTTAAAGCAACACAACATAAGCAAAAAGAAAATTAATATAAACACTGAAATACAAAAATATATATATAATATATTAAAATGAAAATATTAGCTATTATATAAAAGTGAAAAATATAATTAGAAGTCAATTCCCAGAACCAGAACATAAGCACAAATTAGACTACACCACACTAACACACATTGGCTGCGTTTTACCCCACTGTTAGCATGCATCCTAACCACTTTTCCTTGAGGGAATCCCCGCCACCACTTTAAAGTGTGTTTTACTTTGTCAACTGTACAAAAGAAGTTTACATGGACACCCTCAACGCTTGGATTTTTGACCAACAGCTAAATGTCCCAGAATGCAATGCGATTGTGATGTTGCAACATTGTAATTTGCCAGTGCTCAAGGGTTTAGGGGATTCCACTAAAATCCATTCAGATGTTGTGCCAGTAGTGTACACTTGTGTAACGTAATCAATGATGTACATCTGAGTCAACCAGAAACAGGGAAGCTAGCGAGTGAAGGGCATAAAAATTGGACTGGTGTGCAGCCATTATCTCTGATCAGCCAATTGGTCTGGAAAAAAAGATCTGTGGCCCTTTACTGGCAATGCGTGAAATTGCCATGTAAAGAATTTATTTTTAGTTTTATAAAATTTATAAAAATAGTTTTATAAATTTTATAATTTAGTTTTAGGGAAGCATTATATTTAATTGCAAATTAAAATAAAGGTTTTACTCACTGTGCTCCATTTTCCTCTGTAGATAAAGGGGACAATGAAGCCCACAGATGTGAGTAAAACTGTAAGGGACATCAACATTCTGTGGACCTGTAAACAGAGAAATTATTTGTATTAATTTTAAATATACAGCTATGGAAAGTGGAATGTGCACATTAATGAAAAGTATATTATTATTATTATTATTATTATTATTATACTACTACTAATAATAATAATATATTATTATTATTATTATTATTATTATTATTATTACTATTATTGAAGCATTATCATATTGTATTTAAAAACATGCTGAAATTAAACGTACCTGAAACCATATTTTTTGTCCAAACAGTGTTTGTTCAGGCCAGTCAGGTTTAAAATAGCCCGCCATTAAAGTCCCAGTGCTTCCTGCTAGCATCCAGGCAATCAGCATCAAAGCTCCTGCATTTAAATTTGAAAATTAAAGGATTTGAAGTTCTTCTTTTATTCTAATTTGTAAGTTACTTTGAATACTAGTTAATATAATGTAAATGCATGTATAAATGTAAGTTGAAGTGGGCCTTGTCAAGTATGGGTTTTACTCAAACTTGAAAATTGGTCTTCTGCGTTTAACCCATCCACGCACACATAGACATTTTGAGTGAAAGCAGCTACTTATTAGATCGCCTTGAGAACAATTAAAGCTCAAATGCCTTGCTCAAGCGCATTGAAAAAAAAGATTTTTGCTAAATTGTTGCAAACTATTTATACCGGTTAAATTTAAACATACATAGACAAGGCAAGGCAAGGCAAGTTTATTTATATAACACATTTCATACACAGTGGCAATTCAAAGTGCTTTACATAAACAAGAATAAAAAAAACAAGTAAAATAAAAATAAAAACAAATAATAAAAATGAGTAAAAACAAAAAACATATTACAACTTAATTTGCTTGTTTAAATTCAACCCAAATAAACAGTTTATATATTTTTTTAAATAGTCATCTTTGAATAATTTTTTTCTAGTGCGACTGGGTATTGACAATGGAATTGAACCTGCAATTCACCTGTCCAACTCACTGGCACCACAACTGCCCCTCTTGATGATGGTCTCAAACATTTTGCACAAATTTCTTGTGCCCCAAGATAATTTGATTAAAGCGACAAATTTAGGTGGATTGAACATGAAACAATTATGTTGTCTCTAAAAAACTCAAGAATTGTGTTGTTTTAGCTCATTTTAAACTAAATATCTTGAACAAGCGGCAAACGTATTTTTGAGTGTGTGTTGTGGTTTATCTAAATGCCAATTTTAAGTAGCTGTTTCTGAATGTGTGTCTGAATGTAGCGCTCAGAAAAAAAAGAAAAAAAGAAATATTATATAATATAATATATATATATATATACACTCAAAGCACTTTACACATTGGGAGGAATCTCCTCATCCACCACCAGTGTGCAGCATCCATTTGGATGACACGACGGGAGCCATATTGCTCCAGACAGCACACCACAGACCAGCATTTTGGTGGAGAGGAGACAGAGTAATGAAGCTAATTATGATCTGGGGGTGGTTAGGAGGCCATGATGGACAGAGGCATCTTGCATTTGCATTGGGCAAATTTGGCCAGGATGCCAAGGTTAAACCTCTACTCTTTTTTGAAGGACATCTTTTTAATGACCACAGAGAGTCAGTTCCTCAGTTTAACATCTCGTCCAAAAGATGGCACTCACTGAGCAGTATAAAGTCCCCTTCACCATACTGGGGCGTTAGGACTGTTGTAAACTTCTAAGAGCCCCAAAAAAAAAAAAAAAAAAACAGGCAGAACTTTCGGTTGTCTTCAAAGCACAATCCTTTTAATAAGAAGAACTCAGCGTGGCTGTGGCATCATCGAAAGATGCACAGCAAACACTATACATTTATACATTTTACAGACAGTGATTCATTTAGGTGGGGTCAGATGCAAATGAAGTGTTGTGGTCGGCAGGGTGAACTGCTTTTTCAGGCCTGGTCTCATCATGTTCTGGAGACCGAAACCGACTAACTAGCTGACCGAAAAGAGAAAACTAGTTACACAGCCATGCTGTGAAACTGACACTTTGCATTACTTTGGGATATTATATATATTACCACAGGACCCACACAGACCGCAGATGAGCACCCCCTGCTGGCCCCACTAACACCACTTCCAGCAGCAACCTAGCTTTCCCATGTGGTCTCCCATCTAGGTACTGACTGGCCAAAGCCCTTAGCTTAGCTTCAGTGGATGAACATATGAAAGTTGCAGAGAGCTAGCTGCTGGCATTTTAATTGGCAATTTAAATTGATAGACTAGTCATCAATTAGACTGAATGAATGGTTACATATCTGAAGTCTTTCTAATATGTCTATTTGACTAATAAAATTAGTCTGCAGCTACACAGCAAATTATGGGGACCCAAAACAACTCTATGGGTGTTAATTTCAACATTTTGAAAGTGTCTCATGGGGTCCACTCAAAACAAAGTTAAATCAACACTTTCAAAAGGGTTGGCACATTGACACCGAAGTAAGGGTTAATTTTAACTCTGGGCAGAGTTAAAAAAATGTAACTATATTTAACACCGCCTGGTGTAATATATTGTTATTTTATTCAACTCTCTTGAGTGTAAATATGGTAAAAAGGTCAAATAGACTGTAAATTACAAAAGAAAAAACATTTTATTTGAAAACATTCACCACTTCAACAATTCATTCAGTTTTTAAAATGCAACAATGTCAAATATGCTTTAAATGTTTTATTAGTACAGACAGTATCAACAAAATATGTATGACCAGTGCTCAAAAAGGCTGTTTCAGTCCTTTGGTCCAAACTTGATGTTTCATCAGAGCAATTTGAAAGTTCAATATATCGTCACTCATAGTTTACTTCTGAACTCATAGTTTTCTTCTGAAATTACATTTTAAACAACTTGGCGTGCAAATCTTTCACTTCTGGTGTTTTCTTGGTCCTCCATATCAAACAGAGCAGTTTAAATGAAGGTATAAATGCTGTAAACTTGTGTGAAAACAAACTGGAGCTAGGAAATCTCATCAAGCATGTCCTGTGAATGAAGTGCTTCCCAGCCACAGGATGACCTTTTTATCCATGGCGATGTAGTACCTGCTGATCGCTCGTCTGCTGGTTCCTGATGCACGCATATAGGGTGATGCTCATCTAAGAACTCTTCAAGACTCCAGCATGACTAAGAAAAATGTTTGAAAACAAATTGCAATCAAATTCTATGAAATATTTAAAAGAACATTTAAAGTAAATAAAACATTCAAGAAATCTAAACTCACCTTTTGAAAATCTTCATGATGATCCACAACTTGACTCTCCCAGCTGGTTAAGGTGACAGGATATGGAAAAGTAGAAAAAACACATATCACTGTTGGATCTCCAAAAACAATTAGGTTAACCACTATGACTACAACTGTAAAAACAGGCAGCTGTCTGTCCAGAATCCTGAATTTAACACAACACTTGGAGCAAAATTTAGAGGAGCTTAAAATCTTTTATATCATTTAGTGATGCTGACTTCCCCAAAATATTGGCCACAGTGTAAAAAATATTCATAAACTTCATAAACAACAGTTTTCTGTAAGCGTGTGCGTGCGTGCGTGTGTGTGTGTGTGTGTGTGTGCGTGTGTGTGCGTGTGTGTGCGTGTTTCTTTACCAGATTCAACTTGTTAGGCCCTTTCAGGTCCAGTATTGACGCCACCTTTCCTGGAGTCCAGCAGATGTTTCAGGTCCAAATATAATCTAAAATATTAGGATAAGCAGAAGAGGAAAAGTGCAAAGTAAAGAGCAAAACATTATTTAAGTAACAGTTCACCCACAATACAAAACTTATCACCTTCATGTCATTTGTTATTCTCTAATGCTCTAATACCCTCTCAGCTTATTGTGAAACAAATACAGAACTTTATCAAACATACCTTCATTATTATCACCACATATGACCAAGAAGGTGTGCTTGGTCATTTCACCAACTCTGGAAATACACCATCCGTCTCTAATCAGCCACCGTCACAGGGTCTTGTGTTATTGTATAGAGAACTGTGGCTGTTAAAAAAACAACAAGAAATTAGTATCTAACACATATGCATAACCTTCAGATAAAAAAAGAAATGAACATCACAAAGTATGCCTCACACTTTTTCAGATATCTTTTGATTCAGATGTTGATTATTGATAATAAATCTACAAATCAAACCTGTATCATCATTAGGCTGCTCAAATATGAATCAGTTGATTAATTTTACAGACAGGTGGCTGTTTAAAACGCACTAAATTGTCTTTAATAAAAAGGAAATGTTGTGTACAGTGCATGCTAAGTTTAGCCTATAGTTTTAAGCACAATATCATGCGGGAGAAAAAGCTTGACTAAGATGTTCCTGAAAACAGAAATAGCCTAACTAACTAACGTCAGACATCCCGAGTTGGGAAAAGTCATTTTCGGGGGATACAGAGTTGATTTGCGGGAGGTAGCGGGAGAGATGAGAACCTGAAGAGCAATGGGATGAGTTGCGCGCGACGTACCTAAAGAGCGGTGGGGGTGACTTGCGCGCGATGTACCTGAAGAGCTGGGAGGGATGCGGTGGAGAGGGGTGTGCAAAGTGTTTAATGACCGGGCGGGAGACGCGCGATTTCCGGGAGATTATCATTCATTTCCGGGCATCTACTTGGGCATCTGGAAGTCTCTGTGCATTTTTGGGATAACGTTAATGTTAGTCCCACAACTTCCGGGAGACTTCTGTAACCTTAAAAGTCTGAGAAAGTACAAACGCGGTCATTTAAAGACATTAATGTTAACATTCCGACTTTAATGGTTGTCAACGCTTAATATAATTCAAGTGTACGTTATCACGCGAGTCTATCAACTAAACGGTATACGTTAAGTTATGGACGGCCACGAATGAACCAGTTTAAAAGGGCCGCGGTGTTTAAAACAACCAAATTAACGTACACGAATAACAAACAATCATATGTTTTAGTCAGGAAGCCTTTTACAAGTAAGCATATGTTCATTTACTCACCAGATATGTTTTAGAAACTCTCCAGAGCTTATGGAAACCGTCCTGTGTTGCCGTTAGCATCTGGGCAGAGTAGGCTAAGGTTAGGCTGCTCCCCAGATAGCAGGCAGTAATCGGCCCGAGCTCGGCTGCCCTCCGGCGCCTCCGGCTCCGACTCGGCATCGGCGAGTGTTATCCGGGCCGAGTGCGGCCCGCAGCTCGCTCGCGCACATGCGGCTGTGATGCGGCTGTAAAGCACTGGCCCGATTCCGGTTAACCATATCCGGTCCGAGTCTGTCTGTAGAGTCCTGGCCGCTTAAGTTCTTATTTTATCTAGTAATCTGTTAGCTCCACGTTTAATGATAATTTGAGAAAATATTCATGGTACGATAGCAAAAAAAAAAAAAAGAATATTTAGTGTGGATGGTCGCAATGTTTAGACGCAAACAAAACAATATTATTTATAAATAGATTATACATGTCATCTAGAGAAAAACTATGTAAAATTCGCTCATTTTTGAGATAGCACGCTCCTGTGCTAACTGTTTTTTTTTTTTAAAGCAGAAGTTGGTTTCATAATAAACACATGCGTGACTAAACTCATGATCCAAACTCCAATCCAGACGGTGGCGGTAATGCTCCAACAAGCTGGTTGTCAACCACCATGGCACGAAGATCACAAGAAGAAAAGTTTGATTTTTCAAAGATTCCATGTGGATTCCGGTCAGAAAGGTAAGCTTTTTACTGCTTGTGTACTGTATAATTAGCGAATTTAGAGCTTAAAACATTTCCACGGTGTTTGGTTGCAACAGCGTTTAGTAATTTAAAACAGTTTGATACGAAATGTAACTTGCTTTAAGAAACACGACTGGAGCTAATGTATGCTAACGCTAACAGTTACAAACACGTCTGAAAGTTCCTGTTCCTTTTACACAATGTTAGATTGTAACGTGTGTAGTAACTGAAAACTATTTTAATTATTTTAAAGAAACATGAAACGAATTTGTGTGTATGCTAACTTTGCGTTAAAGAAAGTTTCTGTAGACGAATCCATTAACGCTAACATGGCAAAACGTGTTTTTTTCCTGATTTAACATTATAAAGTACCGTGGATGTTGAAAAAATCATTGTACAGGCGTATACTTATCCAACAGTATTAATTCTGTGATTATGTGTAAATAAAAACTAATCGTTTTGGATTAATAAAATATTATTGTTTATCTTGTTTATGCAGTTAGTCACGAAAAATGATCGAAACTCGACTGTTTACTATTCTCTTTAAATTATCCAAGAGAAATATATTACCATGCACTTTAATTCATATGTGTTAGCCTATGTGAATCAATTATATCTTTTGTTCAAGCTGTAATGGTCAGTTAATGTAAAACTGAACGTCTTAAAGCAGATTTTGATGTTTTTTTATGTTATTGACAGTGATAAATTCTGATTTAAATGAATGGGTAACAATATTTGTTGGTTAAGTCTTATTGTTCTTGTTTATCAAAGGTTAGTGAGATCATTATGCAGCACATCACGACCATAGAAGTCAATGGCACACTCTTTTGAACGTGAATAGGCATGTTATAGTTGTGTGCTAAAAGTCCATTATAAGCTGTAAACTGCTGATATATTTTCAACATAGATTGAGCTTTTCAGACGTTACATTACTAATTGCTTCACAAACAGCTGAAATGGTTTATTGTTATTGCCTATCATCATCAAACATTTTTCACAATGGTAGGTTAATCTTCATGGGTACAGAATAATGCATGTGCTTGACCATCTTACAAATCTATGTCTCAGATTCATAAGGCTGTCACTCTGCATGAATCTCCGAATAAATCTTGTGCAACCTTCTGTGTACTGATTATTTACACTATAGGTATTATATGCATTAATTAACTTTGATAGTATTTTAGGATTTGAACTTTCCTTTACGGGAGGTTAACAACAATGTGATGTTTCATTATAGATGCATATGAGGAAGCTCGACTCAAACATCCAACATCCAACCCAACTGTGATTTCTGACTGGTAGACAGATGAGGATGATGATCGCCTGTCATACATCTAAAGACAGAACAGGTTTGTTTGCAATTATTTTAAACACATACTGTCAACATTATGTCATTGATCTATTACAACCTGCGAGTTTTGCCCTGGCACTATACTAAAGTGATGTTTTGTTTTGTAAATGTATCTGATTAAGGGACAGTATAGACACATCTATACCGTGATGAAGAAAAATTACTTGGAACAAAGAGGCTGGATAAATGGCAGGTATGAAGATTTCAGAAATCAATGCAGCACCACAAGTACCATCACCATCAATGACTATGGCAGAAATCTTAAGACCACCATCAAGATGCACAGATACTGTACATTCCAGTACACTAGGCGTGTCCAAACTATGGCCCGGCTTTTTATAAATATCAATAGAATCTGGCCCGCTATACAAAAATGAACGTAATTCAATAAATACCCACCGGGTGTCACTATTACATGCATTCAATTAAGCAGCAGTTCTTGTTATGATCTATATATCTATCTATCTCTCTGTCTGTCTGTCTATCTATCTACACACAGTTGAAGTTTGAATTATTAGCCCCTCATTGATTTATTTTTCTTTTTTAAATATTTCCCAAATAATGTTTAACAGAGCAAGAACATTTTTACAGTATGTCTGATAATATTTTTTCTTTTGGAGAAAGACTTATGTTTTATTTCGGCTAGAATAAAAAGCGGTTTAAATTTTTTTATGAACCATTTTAAGGTCAAAATTATTAGCCCCTTAAGTCTTCAGAACAAACCATTGTTATAAAATAACTTGCCTAATTACCTTAACTTGACTAGTTAACTTGATTAACCTAGTTAAGCCTTTAAATGTCACTTTAAGCTGTATAGAAGTGTCTTAAAAATATCTAGTCAAATATTATTTACTGTCATCATGGCAAAGATAAAATAAATCAGTTATTAGAAATGAGTTACTAAAACTAATATGTTTAGAAATTTGTGGAAAAAAATGTTTAACTCTCCGTTAAACAGAAATTGGGGAAAAAATAAATGGTGGCTAATAATTTAGGGGGGCTAACAATTCTGACTTCAACTGTATATATATATATATATACACACACGTGTCTGTGTGATGTATGTAAAATTTGGCCCGCGACAACGTTTGTTTTTTTGCATCTGGCCCTCGACCCAAAAAGTTTGGACACTCCTGCAGTACACCTATGAACATTTACAGTCTTTGTTCTAGTGCAGTTTGAGATCAAGACAGAACTTATTGCATCTCGTGATGTCTTTGTAAGAATTGAAGACATCACTAAATTTGTTAAGGTTTAATGCAGCTAGAAAGTAAAGATCAACTAGAGAATATCAGCAGTGTCTAACCCACTGTTGTATTTACAGAAGTTGTATGAGAATAAGCTACAGGTTGATTTATACTTATCTGTTATTTTTCTTTTTTAGCACGACTGACTGAAGTTTTAAAATCATGTGACGTCATAAAGCAGCAGCTGGGCCTGATTCTCACAAAACCAAAACAGACGTGATAAAATTCCAGATGTAAACACATTTGACCTTCCTTTGGCCAATTTGATTTGGAAAAGCTTGAAAATCAACTAAAGGAGCAGCCTGAACAAATGAAGAAACTGGTAAGTTCAAGCTCTTGCTAATTTCAAAGTGTTTAAGGTTAATTTGTTTTTTTTTAATTGTTTTTTTTTTTTGCTTCGTAGGTAGCCTACTTTTTTCCTAATTTTTTCTTTTTTTTTACATTAGTACTTGTTCACTACTAATTATCTGTTTATCTTTTAATCACAGATGGAGTGAGGACAAATGTCCATACCACGCCACTGATAAAGAAGTGGAAAAATGCATTACAAGGTAGCTACAACTTGCCCCTGACAGGGATGGAGGAAGAAAGAAGAGAAAGCTAATGTGTCAAATGTCTACATCACTATTTTGTTTTATTTTTTAAACAACATTTTAAGTGTATTAGGATGTTCCCTGATACTTGAACAATTTGTTTCTTTCATTTGCATTTATATATATATATATATATATATATATATATATATATATATATATATATATATATATATATATATATATATATATATGTATATGTATGTATGTATATATATATATGTGTGTGTGTGTGTATATATGTATGTATGTGTGTGCGCCAAATTCTGAAGAAACATCTTGATACATTTTTAATAAACGTAATACAAATACAATTGTAAATATAAAATTGCACAAGACGTGTTGAAAGAAAATTGCTGTTTGTGCAATTGATTTTGTTCAAGTTTATTTAAAAATAAGTTTGACTTTATACTTCTGCAATTATATATATATATATATATTTGTTTGTTTATTATTATTTTAATGTTTTATTAAAAAATGTTTCAAGATTTTTCTTCAGAATTCTGCAGTACTTTTTACAAGTTTGACTTGTATATTTTACAGATTGTCATTGGTATTTTTAAGATGTTTCTTGCTATATCTTAAATTGGTTTCTATATTTAGGTTTATATAAAATTTAGCTGTTTTTTACAAATTTTTAATTCAAGTCTATTGGGAAAACAGGGTTGTTTTAAAAACATCTGTGTTTGTGTGTAATTTTTAGATTTTTTGTTTAAATCTTTCTGTGTGTCTTTATTGTGTTGTTTTATTGTTGTTTTTATATTGATATTCTTGTGCACTACAAAATTATGTATAAAATTTTAGTACTATTTTTTTCTTGCAATCAATAAACGTTTAACATTTATTTATTTTGTCATTTGTCTGATTATTTTCGTTACAGAATATGTATGCAGTTTGCACTTTATTCAAAGGTTAAACGCAGTGCTTACACTTTGTGTTTACATTATAGTCTGTGTTTGCTGTTATATAAATTCAAATGGTTGTAATACCAAAAGGTTTTATAAGGTGTATAAATACGGAGTCGCGCCAGCTCCGGGCCACAGCGCACATTACCCTCGCGCCGATTTCGGCGCGGATGCGCAGCGTCGGCTCGCTTACGGCCGCCGCATCTGGCCCGCTTGATTCGGGCCGGAATCGGGCAGTGAGTCCACAGGCATCCGGCCCGAGTCCGGCAGCCGAAGTTGGGCCGAGGGGTAAGTCTTCGGCAGGCGACAATCTAGCCGGAACTGGCCCGAGTGTATTTTGCTATCTGGGTCCGGGGATTCCCTCGCTAGTTTGCTTCGAATTAAAGGAGAAGTGTCGATTTTATTTTACAGATGGGTAACAACGCACAAAATGGCATTAAGCGTGACAGAAATGTGTTGAACATGTACATTTGATGTTTTTATGCACTATGTATGCGTGAGCATATATAAAAACATTCTTGAAAAGAAGTGAATAGTAATGCAGTTAAGCTAGATACACAAACGACCATGAATGAACCGCAGAAGATTAAAATTGTCACTCCATTCTAAAGTTATTAACTTAACAACATGTTTACAACTGTATTTCCTTAGAGAAAGTCAGTAAAATACCAACATTTAGGTAGTTTGACTCACCAGTTGCTGTTCTAAACCTCAGAGGGAAAATGGCGTCTGGAAAATTCTTCAGTGACTGGGGCTGCATGAATTCCCGGATGTTGGAAATAACACCACCAAGTGTAGAAACGATAACTCCTTGATTTCGCACTGAATAAAATCAATTCTAACTCTTATTATATTCATTTATCAAAATCTAACTCTTTAACGTCAACACTTTACTCTGAAATGCTTCAACACCGAGAATTTAACTCAGATGAATTTGCTGTGTATGGGACTACATCGAGATTTCTTGTCACTGAATTGAAATTCAAATTTGTTGATATGCATTTGTTCAATCAATCAACAATTAATCATTGGCTTTGCTATTTCAGACATTTTAGACAAAAACTGATGCTGCAATGCACAGTTGAAATCAGAATTTTTTTTCCTTTTTAAAAATTTTCCAAATGATGTTTAACAGAGCAAGGACATTTTCACAGTATGTCTGATAGTATTTTTTCTTCTGCAGAAAGTCTTATTTCTTTTATTTCGGGTAGAGTAAAAGCAGTTTTTATATTTTTTTAAACCATTTTTAGGTAAAAATTATTAGCCGCTTTTAGCTTTATTTGTTTTCAATAGTCTACAGAACAAACTATCATTATACAATAACTTGCCTAATTACCCTAACCTGCCTAATTAACCAAGATACATCTTTAAATGTCACTTTAAGCTGTATAGAAGTGTCTTGAAAAATATCTAGTCAAATATTATTTACTGTCATCATGACAAAGATAAAATACATCAGTTATTATAAATGAGTTATTAAAACTATTATGTTTAGAAATGTGTTGAAAAAATGTTCTCTTTGTCTTTATCTTCTCTTTCGTTAAACAGAAATTGTGGAAAAATAAACAGGGGCTAATAATTCAGGGGGTTTAATAATCCTGACTTCAATTGTATATAATCCTAAAATTAAAGTGTTTTGACATTTAAATTAATATAAACCTACAGGAGGAGACCTCTGAAACCAAAATCTGCAATTTTTTTTAATAGTAGAATAGTGGCAGATTAACTGATTTAACAGACTTTTATCAACAACAACTTCAGTACACGGTTCAAGTACACTATAGGGTGATAATTCATGAATTATCTATTGCAGAGTTTGAGCAGGCAACTTTTGATTCTTATAGTAAACTAAACTAGAACAAAAAAAATTACCATGGTATTTCATGAGAAGAGGAGAACGAGAGCCTGTCAGTATCACAGGAGGGCCGATAATGACCTGATGATGGGACGATATCAGTGGCTGCCGCGTGTGTCTGTGGATCATACCTGCAGCACAACAAAACACCACAATAAAACTGATGACTGATTGCACGTCAGGTCTATCATACCATAAAGGTGGGACATAAACCAAATCCTCCAACTGCTCCAATTGTTGGTCAATGTGTTTTTTTAAAAGTACTTGTTTCCTTGTAAAGGTTTAATTAAGACTTTATCTCTATCCCTCATGCACCCAGTGATCCTGTCATAAAATAAATGACAGGAAACAAGAGACTTGGGACGTAGCAGACACATGCTAATCAGTAAGGTCTGAAATCCGGATCTATTGAGTAACAGGCAGCGTGGAGGCCATAAACAATGTTGCATGCATGCTGGATCTGAAGAGACACGTTAACCAATTCCAAGAAAGTACAGCCCGTTTGGAAATTGCAGAAGGTTGTGATGACCAGAAACACAATCAGAAATTATTCATGTTGTAAATGTACTGTAGCTTTGGAAATAAGGCAAATCAGGGCATTCACTCTACATCTACTCTGCTACACAATGGTGTTCTTTCTATCTATCTATCTATCTATCTATCTATCTATCTATCTATCTATCTATCTATCTATCTATCTATCTATCTATCTATCTATCTATCTATCTATCTATCTATCTATCTATCTATCTATCTATCCATTCATCCATCCATCCATCCATCGTTTGTCTGTCTGTATCTGTCTATCAAGATGTATATATATATATATATATATATATATATATATATATATATATATATATATATATATATATATATATATATATATATATATAAGATGTAAAGAAATATTATTGTTTTCAAAAAAACTAATACAAATTACACAAATAAAATTAAAATGTTTTACATATTAATATTTTAATGTAATTAATGTGCAGTCACCATATTCTGCACTGCCGTGTGCTATGAAGAGGTAGTAGCTGTTGTTCAGACTGAAGCGCTCCGGGTCCTGTGGGGTGTAGATGGATCGGGAGAACTTGCACTGAATGACCCCATCTGAAACTCTCCAGCCTACATCCATCAGCACTGACTGCAGAGGAAGTGAACATCATAATCATTACATTTACAACTGACACTGCATAACAGTAGGACACGCTGTCATCCTGTTGGACTATAATGATTTTATGGGTTTAAAATTATGTTATGACAACATATTGCAATACTGAAAGGTGAAAAAGAATCATCATCACAAATATTTGAAGTGCTATCTTACCTGGGATGACACCTTTGGATATGTTCTGCCTGTAGTGTAAGCTGCTTCCACACTCACACGACCCCCGTCATATACACACAAATATACATCATCATCACCCTGGTGAAAAATAAAAAAAAATCATAAGGGTCACATTATAGTTTTTCTCAGTGGCTTTGGTGCATTTTTCACAACACTATTTACATTTGCACAACAGTTAATGCATTTCTCTAAACAATTAGTACAAACTGCAAAACCTAGTTGATAATCTGTAAAAGTGCGTCACTTGCTTAAAATGGATAGCTCATTCCCCAAAAGCAAGTATTCATGTCAATGAAAGTGTCAGTATGATCAAGATGAAAAGTCCTGACCCTATTGTTTATGAACAAGATAGTCAAATGGCTTTGTCATGTTTTCATTACGACAGTTTACATTTTTTGCAATGCAATAAAGTCAGATTTTGGTGACACGTCCTGAAAATGCTCATGACAGCACTATATACTATTTGCACAGCCATTTGAAAACTACAGTAAAGTTAGACATCACAGCATTAAGTGAGGTATCTGAGTACAATACACTGAATATGTATGGTTCACATTTTTACTGCAGTTGATCTTTGCAATTCTAATTTATTCACAGCATTGTGCAAAAGAATAAATACAGCCTTATGTACAACAAACATAGACTTCCTTTGGGTAGAGCTGTGAAAAACTGGAAACAATATTACAGTACATATTGCAACTGAACCAACACACATAGGTCTGTAAATCATTCATAAAATTAACGTTTTCAGGAAAGAAAAAAAATGTAAACATTTTTATAAAATTTACATTTACAGTCGCTTTGTGCATTTTTCACAACACTAATTACATTTGCACAACAGTTAATGCATTTCTCAAAACATTTAGTCATTCCACACATCATAGTAGCAGTTTCTCATTCCTTCCAACAAATTGCAAATGCTTTTGGACATGCATCAATTGCTTTCACTCAATTTTCTGTTATACTGTATGACTCTCTCTGTGTATAGCATTATCATTTGCTTATGTCATGTCAGTCAAAATCAACTAAACTTGTGAATGCTGAATAGTCATCACATACAAAACTAATAGTCCTCATTTCATTACTTGAGTCACGGTAATGTAACACAAATATGCCTAAAGGTCTAGAAATATCTAAAATGTCACACAGCAGTTTTCTACATTATAGTTGATTTAGTTTAATTTAAGCAAAATTTCATTCAACAAAGGTCTATAAAAGACTGTAAAATAGTTGTCCTTTTAAATATTTCAACTTTGCTATATTTGAAACCAGTATGTACACCCAATTTTTAAAATAATTTTAAATCATTTAAATTTAAGTATGATCACATACTCTTGTATATATTGAAATAAGCACAGAATATAATACATGTTTTCTAATGGTTCAGTCAAAATGCAAGTTTTGAAGTTAAAAAACAGCTGATTATTTTAATAAAGAAGACCTATTGTATAAATTATTAACAGCACAACAATACAGAATATAGAACTTTTTAAGGGGGTGATTAATGTCTAATGACAGAAGTACTCTCACTGTCTCAGTAGTCATTTTCTGACATTTTCTTCCTGTATTAACATCATGTGTGTGTGTGTGTGTGTGTAACATTATAATCACATTTAATTTCACTCAAAACCTCACATTTGTGTTATTAATTATTTTAAATTGAATTATTTCAATTATATATATACATATATATTATATTATATATTTAAAATGAATTTTTCTTGATGTCATGTTTCTACAGTAAAGAAGCAATCTGAGAACAGTAAAACCCAATAAATAAAGAAAAATCAAACCAACTGAGTACTGTAAAACCCAATAAATTAAGGCAACTCAAACCATTTAAGTAAATTAGTTGCTGCAAACCAGTTTTTATGTATTTAATGAACCCATTATCATGAGTTCAAAACTCTTCACAAATGATTAGAATTAACTTTCAGTAAATTTTGAGTTCACTTCACTCATTTCATTTGATAAAGTTAACTTTTACAGTGCAGTTAAACTTTATTGTTGCATGTGGGGTTTATTCATGGCACCAACGATTCCTCAGATGTGTTTTATATACGTGTTATGTTGTTATTTTGGATTTGTCAAATCTATTACATTGCAAAAAAATAAAATAAATAATAATTAAAAAATAATAATAATAATATTGTTGGCGTAATCATATGCGATTTATTTAAAAATAGTAATTTGAAGCATGTGTGGCAGAAGAGAGTGCAATCAATGCTGAGATTGTTGAAGAAGGTCATGTTTACTCTTTTCTTAATTAGTTTTTTATTCATTCGAGTAATGAAGAGTAATACAGTATATCTCTTTTCCATCTATTACACTGCACAAAATGTTTTTACTTTGATTTTATGTCTTCTTTCTAGTCCGAAAATCAAAGAAAAAAAATATCTTAAACGAAGAAACATTTTCTAGACAAGCAAAAAATATTAATAAATATATTTATAAAAAATTAAATTTTCTTAAAACAAGCAAAATAATCTGCCAATGTGGTTAGCAAAGTAATATTACGTCAAAACAAAAAGCATGATTACTTTGCACACCTTATTGGCAGATTATTTTATATAATATATATCATGTACAAAACAGTAAATACAGTTGTAGATATTGTCATGACATTCAACTTTTTGTTATGCTTACCATCCATTTATCACTAGACAGAGCGAAGGAGACATATCCCTGTGCAGGTCCACTGAGCTCAAATGAAACCGTCTGCCCCGAAGTAGAATAAGCGAGGTAAAAGCAGTTTGTGTCTACAGAAGGGTTACAGCCGACAGGGTCAAGGAGACAAGTCTTCTGCCTGCCACATCCATCTGAGCTGAACTGTAAGAGAAGCACTTATAAATAAATGGCAGCTTGTGAAAGATAGGTAGTTTGTATTTTGGCACATACTGGCTGAGGTATTATAGAGGTGATGGAAGAGTGTGTAGACATGACAGTGGTGGACTGAGGTGGAGCAGGAGTCGCATCACCATGAGTTATCACAGGACCACGAAGTTTGAGCCAGAAAACTTTGTAGTGAGCAAGAACTGTGGCGCTTAAAGGGAAAATACAAACAGAAAGGCATATTATTAGTTTGAAAAAAGCCTATGTGCATCCAGTAAAACATTTTGATGGTTTCAGTATTGAAAGACTCACAGAAACTGAACAGCAAGAGGAGAATTGGATGGAGCTTTCCAGATCACCTCAATTTCTCTCTTTTTGACATCACTTGTGTGACTAACAGCAGAACCCTATGAAGATCAAGTTAATAGCACATGAAACATTTTTTATTATTTATATTTTATATATAAAAGCCAATTTCCTCTTTAGTATTTGCACTCAGTATCAGGTCCTTTCCATATACTATTATCAGATACATCTTTTGATTTGATGCAGTATGAGTAAATGTTGAAATTCATTTGAATTATTAAATCCTTTATAAATATTGCCCATTGTCAATTCATGCACTGTAAAATATAGTTGCTGCCCTAAATTTTCAGCTACTTTAAATTTAACTTTAATGGTCATTTCAACACACACTACATTACATTTATTTTAAACAAAAAGTTAAACTTCTTTAAACAAAAATGAAATCATGTTTTGCATTGCAAAAAACATTTTAATTAAGTTAAGTTCAATTAAAACAAAAACAAATGTTGTCACGACATATTAATCCCATAATTTGCACAGTGTTTTAGCTATTATGCTTTAATAGAACTGGAATGGAAAGTGTTACCAATATTTTTTTTGTGAAACATTTTTATATCTGATGTTTATTTTGATATTTTTCAAATTTGTACATATATAGTGCTTGGCATATATGAGTACATCTCTCACAAATGTCTCATTGAGATTTTATAGGAAGCTTTACAATATTATGTTGTGCATGATATGCAGTAGATTAGTCAGTACTAAAGCCAAACGTGGAGCAAAAATCCAAAAACTAGTAGCTCAAGTTTATATGTTTGGGAAAATATTAAATAAAAATATTAAAAACACCAAAAATCAAGAGTAATAAAAATATATTAAAAAATGTTTAGATTTTGTAGTTTGTAATTTTCATTGCAATATTTGACATTTGTCATCTTATTTGGTTACTAAATATTATTTAAATAAATATATCAATTAATAAGTCTGTTTTGTTCAAACGCACCAAAATACCACTGAGAAATGTATTTATGAAAATTAATTTTCAAAATGGGGTGCATTCATTTATGCTTAGCACTGTATATACAGTTGAAGTCAGAATTATTACCCCAAGTTATTGTATAACGATAGTTTGTTCTGTAGACTATCAAAAAATATATATAGCTTAAAGGAGATAATAATATTGAACTTAAAATGATTTTTTTTTTAATAAAACTGCTTTTATTCAAGCCAAAATTAAACAAATAAGACTTTCTTAAGAAGAAAGTAATAGTATCCGACATACTGTGAAAATTTCCTTAAACATCAAGTTAGAAATATTTAAATAGGAAAAAAATGTAAAGGGTGGCTAATAGTTCTGACTTTAACTGTATTTATTTATACAGTATAACAATTAATGCATATGAGTGTTTACAGCACCTCTATACCGTTGCATGTCAATCGCTGAGAAATCTTCAGATCGACCAATGTGAAAGATCCGATAGCTAATCCATCAAGGTTAGTGGCATCTCTGGCCTGAATTAGAAAGCCCTCAAAAGGCTCACTTCCAGAGAGAGTGACTATAGAAAATGATGTATCAATAAATAAAGACAATTGGCAAAGGGTAGCAAAACCATATTTCAGTAACAAATGACAAAATTACCTCTGATGTTGTCCCCTGGGCTGAATTTACTGGCATTCACAGTCAGTGTGTATGGACTGGCTGTTGTGTTGGGCTGGCTGTGATGTTCTGGCATCATGCTTTCACAAGCTTTCTGCACCTTTCCATTTTTGTACCCATTTATAACAGTAAAACATAAAGCCGCAAGAATCACCAGAGCTGTTTGTAGGGTACACATTTCCAGCAAAAGTAAGGCAATGTGGAGAGATCCTGAAAATGACATTGATTTGAGTCCTTGATCATCACTAAAAAATGTAATTGCATTTAGTAATACTTTTTACATTTAGCAACTGATTTATTTTAATATTTCTTTTAAATGCACCACCGTTGAACTATAGGTACTGGTATTGATTTTTCCATTAAGAGAAGTTAAAATTCATGAAAACATTTCCATTCTACAAAATTGAAAAAAGGGGATCTATACATTATTATAATATTTTCACTCTATGAATAAATAATGTTCTTTTAACAATTGTTCACTGAAAGAATATTTGATGATGCACAAAAATATATATTTTATGGCATTCTTTTTTTTCTTTTTTTTTTTGGAGGAGGAAAGATGGGGTTGGCTTATGTTTGTACATTTTTAATAGGCTAGACATATTTCTAACCAATTTACTATAGTCTACATTGCACCAGTGTTTCTTAACCATGTTCTTGTAGGACCAACGACACTACATGTTTTGGATGTCTCCTTTGTCTGTCACACCTATTACAGGTCTTTCAGTCTTTGTTAATGAGCTGATGAACAGAATCAGGTGTGTTTGGCTAAGGAAGGAGACATGGAAAATATGCAGAGCTGGTGGTCCTCCATGAACGTGGTTGAGAAACACTGTATTACATCATCTATTGTTTAACAAACAAAACAATGTGTAAGAGCAACTCCATGCAAATTTCAACCTTGACATGAAAAAAAAAATATGTTTTCGTCAAAATATCCATTTCTGCATTTGTTTGTCTAAGCAAGTATTTAACGGTGCTTTAAAAATACTCAAAAATGTCTCTATTAATGTTTTCAAACTATTATATTTGATTTACCAAAATCAAGCAAGTGCCAGTTTCACAAATGTAACATCCATATAAGAGATGTTGCATGCATAACGAAACTTTTTCCAGAAAATGTAAAATAAAATTACATCTATTGTTTTTGTTCTATATTGTGCCAACTCTTATCCTTTTGATTAGCATGGTGTTTTGGGGTTGTGCAGTTTAATTCATACAATTTCTACAAAATATATGGCTTATTTTTTTCGTTGGATCCATAAAGCATTTTATTTTCATTCATCTTCTTCTTCTTCGGCTTAGTCCCTTTATTAATCTGGGGTCGCCACAGCGGAATGAACCGCCAACTTATCCAGCACTTGTTTTACGCACCAGATACCCTACCAGCTGCAACACATCTCTGGGAAACATCCATACACACTCATACCCATTTCACCTGTACAGCATGTCTTTGGACTGTGGGGGAAACCGGAGCACCCGGAGGAAACCCACGAAAATGCCAACTGACCCAGCCGAGGCTCAAACCAGCCACCTTCTTGCTGTGAGGCAACAACACTACCTACTACGCCACTGCATCGCCCCGCATTTTATTTTCCTCATTTATTTTTATATAAAAAAATGTTTATAGATTGATATTTTTTCTGATCTCTGTGGTCAGTTGTTTTGGAAAATATAAACAGATGTCCCAGTACAATGTAATACCTTCTCTGTGAATTTATGTTTTGAGATTTTACTGCAAATGTCACATCCATAATGCTGGAATTGCTTGTATCGTCTCTTTTAATGTACATATTATAATAGCAAAGTCAATGAAGGTTTAAGAAATTCAAAATAAAGCCCTGCTCTTACCTTGTCAGCAACCTGTCTGCTCAGGTAATGCTGCAAGATAATAATTTATAGTGTATGTGAATGGGCGGATCATGACACGTTTGAAGACTGAAAGCCTTCCACCACACGATGGAGACAAATTCTGAAACAGTCTAGGAAGTTTGTTTTGTTTTCATACACACAGTGGGTTGTTCAAATAACATAGCACGAGAAGTGAAAATTTCAACGTTTAATCACCTAATTTTCATAATCATACACTGACTACCTAAAAATATTTCATGAAAATTGGTGCCTCGTATTAGTGTATTTACGGTAGGGGGAAGCGAATTACAGACGTGCACAAACACACACGCCTCCTTCATACTGGTCAGCGACAGGAACGTCCTTACAAAGCCGAAAACAGGAGAAATATACCGGTGTGTTTTAACCCTCGTACTTTTCAACACTGTAGTGTCGTGCAAAAATGATCGAATTGTTTATATCCGCTGAGATTCCGGACTGTCGTGCACCAGAAGAGGTCATTATGCATGCACTAATGTGTGTCGGCTTGCTGACCTATTCATTTAAAATAGCCTAGCTTGGCCTTTATGGGCTAGATTCTTAACCTCGAGTAGTCTGAGCTAGAGGATACTTTTTTGGCCGCGACTTTAAATACCAGTCATGTTTACTAGTGATGATGAGATGTCCGACTCATTTTCGACAGGCGGTTCTTTTGAACTGTTTGTTTTATAGGAATCGATTCAATTATTCATTTTAGCTCTTGGTGTAAGTACTGCATAAGTGCTGTAGTGTAGACAACTGTTACTATGGATGTTTAAATTAAGTGTGTCAGTGAAGTGATTCAGTTTGTTGCAGATATGATTTGCCTAAACAGTCTGTTTCAGCGAATACTCAAATTTACAAAATAAACTGCTTATCTTGCAACTGAATGTAGTTTATTTATGAATTTCGACTCTGAAAATAGCCTAACATAGGCGAATTGTTTATTAAGTGTCAGTGTTCTCTGCGCATAACGACTCATTTCACAAGGAACTGGTTGAAGCAAATGAAGTGATTCGACTCGTATGAACGATTTGTTCATGAATCGGACAGCGCAAAAACTAGCAGTGGTCATGGTGCATTGACCGTAGAAAGCATACATACGTACGGATACTAACCTTGATAATTTTGAGGTATATTTATTTAAATCTATCTGGTAGTTTGGCGTTGTTTTGCTCACTTGTTGTGCTATGGTTTGTGGCTGTTGCATTCACTGTATCATGTTGCAATCATTTATTTTTGTACAGGAAGCTGTTGCAACTCAAGATTCAGAAGCTGTAAGGCTTCTGTTCATTTAAATTAAATGCCATCTTTTGTAAAAGGTGTATTTTTTCACTTTGCTTAATTTTCAGTGGAGGGGGTCCTGATGATTTTTTGCTCTCCGTTGTATTAAGGACGTGCTAAAATAAGGAGGGCATCATGACAGCTAAACAAACAAGAGTGATGGTCCTCAATGACATGGAGAAACTCGACAGGACTCTCTTCCGTCTGGACCAAGGCAAGTATTTCATCATATTTTGACCCAGTACGTTGTCCTGACAGTGTGTTGTTGTGTGATATTTTATGACCAGTCGTTTACGTGCGGAACGTTTGTGGTTATTTATAGATGCTATGGGGCTCACAGGAGCCAACTTTGTTGAATATCTTTATATCCATTCATGCACTAATAAATAGCAGAAGAGATTGGCACTGAATAATGTGATGACATTGCCCCTGCTTGCTGATAATGAATGGAATTCATGGAATAAGCAAATTAATTTTGTTTGTATTTTGTTTTGTAGAAGTCTTTGTCTCATATTATAAAGTATTCATATCCTCAGATGCTTTTAATCAACCAAAAGAGGTGAATAAACTTTGTCTAATTACTCATTTGAAGAGAAAAAAGTTTAGTCTAGTGGAAAATGCTTTGCTTCTGTAATCTAGTCAATGTTATATATATATATATATATATATATATATATATATATATATATATATATATATATATATATATATATATATATATATATATATATATATATATATATATAATCATTATCATTTTTGGGTAGCATTTCCCCCCTTCTTTAAAATAATACTCTTCTAAAGTAAAAAGAACATTAATTTGAAGTAGCATGTCAATGCCATGGTGTAATTATTTCTAATTAATCATTACTGTGAAAGGACACAGAATACACTATTACAGTGTTGTTATCTGTTACCACCACTGTAATATGGCTGCACTGCCAATAGCAGAGCTTTAATTGGGATACATTTATTTTATTTTTTATTCCATTTCATGAGATTTGTGGAACTTTCTAATAAGAGATTAACTGATATGACATATAGTTTTATAATATCTAACATATTCATGAGACTTCTCTAGACTTTTTACATTCATCCTATACACTAGCCAACAGTTTTTATCATAAACATGGTAAAACCTTAATAACATCTAAAACTATTTTTTTTCCTTTTAAAACTAACTTCATGTTATAGGATAGGATTATGTCCAATATTAATCCTCTATAACAGGAATATTCAAACTGCAGGGAAATCCAAAGTTATTTGAGGAAATGTTAAAATAAATATAAAATATTGAATGGATCATTTAATAAATCAAATTAAAATAATCCAATGTTTTATTAAACGGTCATACATTTGTAATAACTGAAACAAATATATAAATCAGTCAATCAGATAATTACAAAATAAACAAAAAATGCAATGGGCTCTATGCACAGCTTGAGTTTTAAAGCCAACGATATGCTTCCGGTGAAAGCTTAATGTGACTTTTCAATTACACAAGGCTGTTTTTACAGCATCAATGTTGTAAAGTAATTACAATACATTCAGTTAAATAGACTTAAGCATTCATTTAGTTGTTAAAGCGTAAAACGAGATAAAAGACCGTCATAACCACTAGCCTCAGTAGCAAAAGGCTAGCGCAGAAATTCCATTGAAAATACTGGGGTAAAATAAACTGTCTTTTAATATAGACATGGCGGAGGGAAATAGAATTTAATTCAGTGCTTGATGTTTGGCCTGATACCCACTTTATATCGTATATCTAACAGGCTGTGAAGATGGCTGATTTTTAAAGAAATCAGATCTTAAACATGACAATTTTGTAATGGAAAAAGGCAGTTCATCGGAAGCCCAGGGCTGCCTGGCTGAAAATTAAAAGTTTGTGTGCATATAGCCCATTAAGTACGTTTTATTTTAAATAATAAATATCTAAATTAAATACTCTAAATTTTATATTATGAAAATAAAAATAAGTAGAAAACATTTTATGAACATTTTAGACCCATATTCTGTGTATAAATCGAGTCTTTCTGCAAGAAACTAAATGCTTTTTAAGGTAGGTATACCCAGTGGCAGATTTAACCAATAAGCAAAATAAGTGGCCACTTGGGGCCCCAGGAAATCTGAGGGCCCCCAAATAAATACCTACAAGTATAAATTATACCTATAAATTATACATAACATCATTTTCTATCATATTTTGTTTGATGAGTGAATCATAAAGTCCAGCAGTCAAATTAGGTAAAGATTTCATATTAAAAGCGAAATAGTATATATATATATATATATATATATATATATATATATATATATATATATATATATATATATATATATATATATATTTTTTTTTTTTTTTTTTTATGAATTCATGTTAAGAAAACAAATCATTTAAAAGGTTTTACAAGATGCTTTACATGTTGTTATTAATATTTTGCATTAAGACAAATTGTCGAAAAGGAGTGATTGAGTGATATAAGAAAAAAAAAACTAAAAAAAAAGTATAAAAGGTGCATTTTTGAATTTTTGGGCCCCATGGCTGGAATTGCTTAGGGTTCCCGAATCACTAAATCTGCCCCTGGGTGTACCTCATAGGAGAGTGATCATATTTGTTGGCTCTTTGTGTCCAAAAGAATAAAGAAAATTTTAGTTTGTTTTTGATTTAAGGGCATGCCATTAGACATTATTAAATGTCATTCACTTTTTGTGAAGAAAAAACCTATAAAAGCATTCAATGCATTATGAAACCTATTAAAATGCTGTCATAACGATTTTAGCTTGGAATATTATTTTGCACAAGTTGTTGAAACGCATATTTGTATGAATAAATATTTTTTAAGTGTTTGATTTGAAAAAATACTTTTGCCAGTGTCATGTTTGGGGTACAATTTCCATCATCACTTTTATAAATGAATAAATTATTTTAACCCCAAATGAACAAAGTCTTGTTTTGTGAAGTGTACCTTTTGTTGTGTTTGTCCTCAGGGTTTGAGCTCCAATTTCGTCTGGGTCCCACTCTTCAGGGGAAACATGTGCGTGTTTACACCAACTACCCCACAGAAGGCGAGCGCTTTGATCGCCAAAAATTTCATGCATTAGACTGGATTAACCCTACTGCAAGAGAAGATGATTCAGACAAGTTCTGCACACTTGACCTCAAGATTTCAGGCTCATACCAGTATTATTTTGGCCACGGGTGAGTCACCTTGATAAAATAAATAACATATATTCAAAATTTTTATTGGGTTAAAACTACATATGTGCTTGCTCATTTAATATTTTTTTTGCTATTCTATTTTTAAATTAAACATTTAAGATGTACAATATTAGAATATATGTATAAAAAAATTCTTCAATACTAATAAAGCGAAATTTCCACCATGATCTTAACTACATCTGAATTATTTAAATGGTTTTAAATAATTCAAATGAATTAAAACAACAAACAATATAAGTACTTAGCAACACAAATTAAAAACTTTATTATGAGGAAAAAATATTTCAGTGATTAAATTATCACAGATAATTGCTTAATTACTTTAATAAAATAACATAAATTCTGCTTTTTTGTTGTTAAAACTGCACAACATGTGCTTGCTCATTTATTATTATAACTTTTTGAACAATTTCTTTTTAAATTATATATCCTGGAATACTCTTAAGTCTGAACTTAAAATATCTGAGATCATCCCAATCAAATCTTTTTGCTCTATCTTTTTTTCACAAGCAACAACAGTATTGTAATGTGGTATAGATGAACAACTAAACTGTATTTTTTATATTATCTTAAATTTCTATTTATTATTATTTATTTATTTATTTTAATATTTTTTTATAAGTCATGTGTTGCGGGCCTCTTGGCTAGGTCACCCTTGTAAATGAGATTTCGATCTCAATGGGTTTTTATCTGTTTAAATAAAGAAACATATATACATTTAAAATATATTAGAATATTTTAAAAAAAATTCTTCAAAGCTAATAAAGCAAAAATTCCACCATGATCATATTTCTAAATTACTTAAATGTTTTTTTTTTGTTTGTTTTTTTTTTCAATTAAAAAGCAATATAAGTATTTAGCAACACAAATCAAAAAAAATTCAGTGAGGGAAAAAAGTAGGTGTGGAACTATCACAGGTGATTGGTTAATAAAAAAAACATATTCTACGTTATTTATTTGTTTGTTAAAGCTTCACAACATGTGCTTGCTCATTTATTCTGAATATTTTGTTATTCTTCAGTGGTGATGAGAAGTCTGGTGGTGGATATATTGTGGTGGACCCAGTGCTCAGGGTAGGAGCAGATAACCATGTCTTGCCCCTGGACTGCATCACTATTCAGACATACCTTTCCAAATGCCTCGGGCCCCTGGATGAGTGGTCAGACAGGCTAAGGGTCGCCAAAGAGGCAGGTAAGAGACGGTCTGCGCTAATGTATTAGTTAAACAGTACTGCTTCTCAATTATTTAATGTTCAACTTGAACTGTTTAGCTAGATTTGAACTTCTCTTATCTCTTTCTCTGCAGTTTATTTGTTTTCATGCACAAATCAATAACCATGCTGAAACTCAACAAATAATGTAAATAGGTTAAGTCAGTACAAGTTAGTCAAGCACTTAACTGAATGATTTCACTGTGTAATTTCAGAATTATGACAGCATATAATTATGCATTACTTGAAAATTTGGTCCCACTTTATATTAAGTGGCCTTAACTAATATGTACTTACACAGGAATTAATAGTTTGTTACAATGTACTTATTGTGTAAATACATGTATTTACTCTGTACTTATGCTTGATTAAATACATGGATGTAATTACATCTGTTATTAACTTTTGTAATTACATTTGTAAATACACTGTTGACCACCCCTTACACCTTAACCCACCCTTAAACCTCCCCATGCCACCAAACCTGTCCATAACCCAACCTTTATCACAACTTAAAAGCACTACAAGTGCTCTCAAATACATTATAAACACAGTAAATACATTGTATTTATTTTTTGATGTAAGTACTTAGTAGTTAAAGACACTTAATATACAGTGGGACCGAAAATTTTAACAGTAAAGCTTATCAATGTAGAGATACATTTTTAATAGCATTTCCAGCAATCAGCAATATGCCTTTTTAGATGAAGATTAAAATGAAAAATCACTAATATTAAATTACAAATCCCAAGAAACAGGATTATAATCTCATGTGAGAAATATCTTTTTCTACTTAATTAGATTTAGGGCACTTTCACATAAGCACAAATCAAGAGAACAAGCTGTATGACATCTAGTTTCCTGATCTGGTTAGTTTATTAGGTTTTCATACCTTTTTCTAGAACAATTCCAAAACAAATCATTTAATTTTTGGTACTGACTGATATGATTACTGATATCTTGAAGTATTGTCATTTCTTTTGTCATTTTTTTACACTCATACTTACACTCATACACACTTTCCATTCAAAGACACAAATCAAATTTATGAGCAAAACTGGATTATCGCATAAAAGACGTGCAAATTGAGCACTGCTTCCATCCAATGAATCAAAGCGAACAAAGTCGTCACTTCCTGATTAACTGGCGCCAAGTATCTTAAGTAAAAACAGAATTTATTGAGGTAGGAGAATCTGCCTGAATTTTTTTCCTTATCTAATAAATGATTTAAGAACAGACAAATGCCGTCATGCAATAAGTGTGTGATGGAGTTTGAAGGTATCATACGCGGAGCACAGACGCTCTTAACAGTTCTGGATGTAATAAATAATATAATAACATTAATACTGAAATGGTTAATGCTTAACAGAGCGGGGTCACGTGACTCCACACATAGTAGGAAAAGTAATTGAAAAAATAAAGGACCAGGAAAAATTTGACCGATTATAAATTCTGAATGTCGATTTTGATTACTTTTTGATTATATGCCCAGCCCAAGAATTGCATAAAAAAAAATTAACATCAATTGGATATATAACTGAAATACTTGATTATTTATTATTCAATGTAACTGATTTAATATTTTTTTAGGGTACAACATGATTCACTTTACACCACTGCAGACGCTGGGTGAGTCTCGCTCCTGTTACTCTCTGGCAGATCAGCTGGAGCTCAACCCAGACTTCTCTCCTTCGGGACAAACGTACACCTGGACAGATGCTGGCAACCTGGTGGAGAAGCTAAAGAATGAGTGGAATATGCTTTGCATCACGGATGTGGTTTATAATCATACAGGTGTGTGTTTATTTTTTTTTTTATATACAATCTTTTCTATTCATCTTTTTCAAAACATGAATACTGTGTGTTAAATGATGTGCTGTACTTCCTGTTTGGCAAAGTTCCATTCAAAAGAACTGAAACTAATCATTTTAAATAATAAGGTTGTGCTGCGTATAATCCATATACAGTTTAAGGCAGTTTAAGTGATTAGAAATAAAAAAAATTTCAAATATTTCCCAAGTGAACAGAGATTTTTTTTATTTTTATTTTAAAACATAATAGTTTAAATAACTACTTTATGATAACTATATTTTTTTGTCTTTGTTATGATGACAGTACATAAATTAACAAGTTATTTTACAAGAGATTAGTATTCAGCTAAAAGTGCTATTTAAAGGCTTAACTAAGTAAATTAGGTTAACTAAACAAGTCATTGGACAACAATGGTTTGTTTTGTTGCTAATTAAAAAAAAAATTCAGAGGACTAAAAATACTGAACTTAAAATATAATGGTAAATATATAAATTATAAGACATTGATATAATTATAAGTGCAGTAGGACTAATACATTTGCCTTCAACTGTTCATTGTGAAAACTAAATGAGAGTTTATGCGTTTGGCTTTGTGCTTTACACCTGCGGCTAAAGCGTTTCTGAGTGTGTTTTGTTCCTCCAGTCTATTTTCTCTTTGTATTCCCTACAGCAGTGTTTCTCAACCACGTTCCTGGAGGATCACTAGCTCTGCAGATTTTCCATGGCTGCGTTTGAAACCGCATACTTCCATAATATATAGTGTGCTAAAATCAGTATGCTAGCTGAGTAGTATTGCCGAATTCATAGAATTCAAAAATCAGTATGGGAAAAGTACCCACATGACCTACTACGCCCAGCGAGATTCTGAAGTGCGCATCTTATGCATTCTGCGCTATCCCATGATACCCCAAGAGAGAATTCATGAATGGGGGTGAAGTGACACAACTCACCAGGGTAGGTCACGTGATCATGACAAAATGGCGGATGTATTACATTTGAATTATATTTATTCTACTCTCATTCATACTGTATAGAACGTATTTTTAGAATGGCCGAGTAGTACGTTTCAATTCAAATGCAGTACCTACTGAGTAGTAGGCGGTTTCAGACGCAGCCCATGTCTTTTTAACCAAACACACCTGATTCAGCTCATTAGCAGAATCTGAAAGACCTGAAATGGATGTGACAAACAAAGGAGACACCCAACACATGCTGTGTTTGCGGTCATCCAGGAGCGTGGTTAAAAAACACTGCCCTACAGTACAGTATTATAATGTATAATACAGTATAGTAATATTTAGCACATCTGTAATATTGCTTCAGAAAGGATTGTTTGAGTTTTGGGGGTTATTGCCGAAAGTAATTTGTGAAATCAAATAAGATAAATAAATTGTGAGGAGAATAATGACACCTCACTGTACCCAGTTGTTAAAACATTTCACTTGTTTACAGTTTAATGTAAATGAGCTATATGCACAGCGCGTGTTTTTCAGTCACTGATAAACTTTTACTTAAAGGTTGAAGTGAAGTTTTAATTTCATAAGGCTCCTTTTACAGCTTTAATAATGTAATTTAATTATATTATAATCAGTTAAATAGACGTACGCATTTATTTAGCTGTTCATTAAGTAAATGAAGAGATGAAAATATGTGGTAAAATAAATTTCTGTATTTTAAAGACATGACGCTGAAAAATGGAATTTAATTCAGTGGTTCTTGTCTTGTCTGAGACACACTTTATATCATATCTCAGTCAGGCAGTCAAGATCATACATTTTTTTTAATGTCATTTTTTTTTAGTGTTTATTTCACCTATTTTTGGGACAGGACTGTGGATGTTACAGACAGGAAAGCATTGGGAGGAGAGATAGGGGAAGTATCAGCAAAGGACCTTGAGCCGGGAATTGAACTCAGGTCGCTGTGAGCACCACGGTGCTATATGTTGACCTATTACTTTTCTGGATTGCTCCAGGATTCATTTCATATATTTGTTTATGATAAGCATCTTTAACTTTTTTTCATTTTTAGCATTATAAACTCTAAATGATGTATAATAAAGCCCAAAGTGTCTTCTTTCCAAAGATACATGAACTGTAGTTGTAAACCAAATTATTCAGGAATGTTAGTGTTTTAGTTTGAGAAGGTCATTTTTGAGAAAGTGCCTCTGACGGTGAGGGACAGAAGGACACTGAAATAACCTCAGAAACCTTTTTTGCAGAAATCTCAATGTGCATGCTTTCTTCATCAAATTTGAAATATAATGAGACACTTGGCTTTCAAGGCAAAACAAATATTGAGTAAAACATTTTAGCACAATATATATTTTTCTCATTACTTTATGATGTATAACTTTTTATATTTTTTAAAATTCAAAGTGTCCTCTTCCAATCATACACATTTTTGTTTGTAGTTCACTGGGTTCAAGAACTGTTACTATTTAAAGTTAGGTAGGTAAGTCCCCAAAAGTGATTGCTGGCTAATAGGTTAACCACTAGGTTATTGGTGCCAACCAAGATCATGGATTTTTAAAGAAACCAGATCTTGAAAGCTGCAATTTTATAATGGCATTCCATAATTCACGAAGTGAAGTTTGTTTATAAACTAATTTCAAGAGGATCACGTGCTTATGATTTATCACGGCCGGTCTCGTATTAGCTAATCATTATCTTCCAATCATATGAGCCTTAAGCTACTATAAAGAACTGCAGTTTTCAGTCCACATTATCTTCGTTTGGAAGAAACCCCCCTTCCTCCCCTATTCTCCTCCTTGACATTTGATTGGGCGGCACGGTGGCCCAGTGGTTAGCACTGAGAGCCTCACAGCAAGAACACCACTGGCCTAGTTTCGCCTAGCCGGTGGGAGTTTCTGTGAGGAGTTCGTATGTTCTCCCCGTGTTCGCGTGGGTTTTCCCCGGGCTCTCCGGTTTCCTCCCACCATCTAAAGACATACATCACGCTCAAGAACCATGCACTCTCTAGCCCCTTCTCAGATGTTCCCTTAGCTATCGCAGTCGGGGAGTTCTGAGATCCACCAAGCTCAGGCTCCCCTCCAGCTCTGCGAACGGGGGGGAGCCCCGGGCTCGAGGATCCCTTGAGCTCGGGGCTCTCTCCCGGGACAGCATGCCAAACAAGCTTTGATAGATCATTGGCTAAGTGTGAACTCTTGAAAAGAATCATGGGGCGTAGGGAAAAGGTGGATTAGGTTTTGAGATATTTTATACTTTTTTTAAACTTTTTAAATTTATTTATGTATTAGCATCATGTTTATTTAAAGAAGAATTGGCGAATTTAATAAACAATTTAGTACCACACTCACAGTACTCGCCCAAAAAGTATTGCATGTCAGTTATGCGTTTGTAGTATCCAGTTGTAGTGGGTTCTTCTCTTCTCCTTTGGAAAAGGCCACAACTCCAAAGTGACTGGCTGTAATCTTCTGTAAGCCCCCAACTGAAAGCCTTTGCATTGACTTCTGTTCTAAAAATAGTTTATTTACAGAGCTATCGGTGCAACATTTGGCCTGTCTTGTGTACTGTAGCACTGTGCTGTGGTTCAGCTGTTGTTTGGTGCTGCTAGCAAGACTCTATATGTGAGCAGAATACTAAAGAGAAACTTTTAACATGTTCATTCAGACGCAGTGTCTATGGCTTGAGGTTTAGAGAAGACTATTGTTTACTGACTTCTGAGTGCAGGAGAATTAGACCTTTTCTTTGTTTTAGTTTTCTCACTGTGCACAGAGTAGGCAGGCTTCATAGAAAGCAAAGTTCATAGTTCAGTGTTTCTACCGGAGCTCAGCGCAGCTAAAGGTCAGGGAGTGTGTGTGTAATGCCTTATCTGGAGCTGTGTGTAGTCCAGTGTGGTATAAATGTATACACCACATTAAAAAGATTTGTTTTTATTTAATTTATTTATTTTAATCAGTTAATATATTGCTATATTTCTGCAAAACAGATCTCCAAAAGCCCATATCCAAAGTTTATATCCACATTAGGAATCTGATAATCAAAATTAAACCAAAATGCTAAACCAATATTAACAAAAATACTCAACAAAGCTCAATTTGTTTAATTTTATATACAGCAAAAACAACATAATTGCTGTTATATTTGCTGTTATGATATTCTAGTCTAATGTTTTCAAGTTTGTAATAGGGCTTGAATTTTGGATAAAGTGCTTGGAACTGCTTGTAAATGCAGTTGTGTTGTTTTTCTGATAATATATCTTACTAAATAGGTAATAATAATTAACTATGTAAATAAATTTGTAAAATCTTAATAAAGTGAGTAAATAACAGTTATTCAATGTTGGGCTTGGGTTAAACATGCCATCAGGGCTGGAGCCTTAGATATTTTCATGTATATATCTATGGGTCGGAGCAAGCTAAACTGGCGCTTAAGTCAAACGACGATCACGCCACCCTCAACCCGAAAGTAAAAGTCGCAGATGAAACTGAAAAAGGGGGTGGGAGCCAGGGATGTGTGGGGCAGTTGGGTCGGTTGTCGAGATGCCACCCTCACTACCGCCTAGGTCGCCTCTATGGACGCACTACTATATTGTATTATAAAATAATTGAACAAATACAGTACCATCTAATATAATGTGATGAAGTATTGTATGTATATGTATGTAAAATTGTAATTTTTTACTTGGGCAGTGCGATATTGGAAAAAAACAAAACCTGACGTTGCGATATTTTTTTCTGCCATAAACAGTTGAAGTCAGAATTATTAGCCTCTCTGAATTATTAGATGGCTTGTTTATTTTTTCCCCCAATTTCTGTTTAACGGAGAGAAGATTTCTTCAACACATTTCTAAACATAATAGTTTTAATAACTCATTTCTAATAACTGATTTATTTTAACTTTGTCATGATGACAGTAAATAATATTTGACTAGATATTTTTCAAGACACTTGAATACAGCTTAAAGTGACATTTAAAGGCTTAACTAGATTAATTAGGTTAACTAGGCAGGTTAGGGAAATAAGGCAAGTTATTGTATAACGATAGTTTGCTCTGTAGATTATTGAGAAAAAATTTGCTAATTATTAGCTAAAGGGCTACTAATTTTGTCCCTAAAATGTTTTGTAAAAATTTAAAACTGCTTTTATTCTAGCCGAAATAAAACAAAAAAGATTGTTTTCAGAAGAAAAAATATTATCAGACATACTGTGAAAATGTCCTTGCTCTGTTAAACATCATTTGGGAAATATAAAAAAAAAAAAAAAAATCAAAGTGGGCTATAATTCTGACTTCAACTGTATATTGAGATATGAATATAATTTAGTTTTAAACAACTCTATTTGGGAAGAATTCAATATTTTACATTGATAGCGAGTGCATCTCCATAAAATATGATAAATCCTAATCTAACAATACTGAGGTACATAAATTAAATAATCTAATGTAAAATACGACTGAATACCGTAGTCAACATTGGAAGTGGATCACAACCTTCATCAAAGTTGTCCTAAAACTAAAAACCTTTATTCTTATTTGAAGAAAAAAATCTACTTTAAATGTTGACTACTGTAGTTTTTGTTGTATAAATAATAAGACCTGTGAAGAGATGATGCCAACCATCAAGGACTTCTAGAGGTATCCATAATCCTGGACCAGGCTGTATCATGAGCAGATGCTGTGGCAGTCATGAGGATTGGAGATCATGAGACTAATTCTTGAAAGATCCCAGTGACAGACAAGTCGCTGCATTGATCCTATAGGCAGCCTAAACACATGCAGCTTCTTCACGTTGGACTTCAACCGTTCTCCAGCCTCCGTTGCTTAGACTGCAGCTCTGCACAAGAAGTTTGGCCAGAGGAGAAGTGGTCATGCCCAACTGAGCCTGGTTTCTCCTGTTTTTTTGTTTTTTTTTTCCTTTACTTTCGTCATTTGGTGAAGTTTGTTCCTCACCACTGTCGCCACTGGCTTGCTTGGTTTGGGACTTGTGGAGCTGCACATCGATGGATTTGCTCTTCAGTGTTTTGATTTTTAGCAGTTAAAATTAAACCGCACTGAACTGAAATAAACTGAACTACAACTCTGAAAACTGGACTGACAGTTTAAATTAGAACTTTTTTGTTAAGCTGCTTTGACACAATCTACATTGTTAAAGCGCTATAGAAAAGATGAAATAAAGAAAGTCTTTGCATGTTTTCTGAACTATGTTTTTGGTTAATTATAATACCAAAGTGATATTGCAAATCCTGCGATGTACTATTTACATTTATAAATAGCGATATCGATGCTGACACAACATATTGTGCAGTGGAAGTGTTTAAAATTGATTTTAGAAAAGGTGTAAGAACCATACATACAGTATTTGAAATTTTTTTTTATTTTTTTCCATTTTAATTTATTGCTCGAATTTGAAAGCTGAATTTTCAGCAGTCATTTTAAGAGTCTTCTGTATCATAAAATCTTACTGAAATCATTCTAATATGTTTGATGCAAAATTAGGCATGGCTCGGTATCACATTCTTAGGGTATGATAACCTTGGATAAAAATGTCATGCTTTCTCTGTATGTGATTACTGCTATAAAATATATTATTTTTAAATGTTTGGGTAAAAAACAAACTCTTTGAACACAATATATATATATATATATATATATATATATATATATATATATATATATATATATATATATATATATATATATATATATATTAAGAAACATTTAAATATTTTGTTACAGTAAACATGTCAGCCTTAATTATTAAAATGAATATAGACTTCTGCTGTCTTCATTTGTTTCAAAAACACAGATTTCTTTACATGTTAAAATGGTATCTTTGGATATAATAATAATAATTTTATATAGTGCTTTTTTCTGGACACTCAAAGCGCTTTACACATTGGGGGGAATCTCCTTATCAACCACTAGTGTGCAGTATCTACCTGGATGACGTGACAGCAGGCATATTTCACCAGACCACACCGCACACCACACACCAGTTGATTGGTGGAGAGGAGACAGAGTGATGAAGCCAATTATGATATGGGGATGTATGGACAGTGGCAAAATTTGGCCAGGTTGCTGGAATAAAATCCTAGGACATCCTGGGATTTTTAACAACCACAGAGAGTTAGGACCTCAGTTTATTGTCTCATCTCTCACTGAGCAGTATAGAGTCCCCATCACTATACTGGGCATCAGGACCCACACAGACCACAGGTTGACCACCCCCTGCTGGTCTCATTAACACCACTCCTGGCAGCAGCATAGCTTTCCTATGTGGTCTCCCATCCAGGAATTGACCAGGCGCAGGCCTGCTTAGTTTCAGTGGGCGACCATGTGAGAGTTGCAGAGAGCTAGCTGCCAGCTAATGGTCATCATAATCTTAAATCCTTGAAAGTTTATAATATTGGGATTTTTTTTAAAAAAGCTATAGCTATATAAAAGCAAGCTATATCTTTTCTGCTGGAGATACTGTTGTTCTAAAAACAAACGAAAACAAAAAACTAATAAAACAATCTTGAATATTTATCAGAAATATTTCCCAAATGATGTTTAACAGAGCAAGGAAATTTTCACAGTAAGTCTGATAATATTTATTCTTCTGGAGAAAGTCTTATTTGTTTTGTTTCGGCTAGAAAGAAAGCAGTTTTATTTAAAAAAAAAAACATTTTAAGGTCAAAATTGTCAGCCCCTTTAAGCTACATTTTTTCTATAGTTTACAGAACAAACCATCGATATACAATGACTTGCCTAATTACCCTAACCTGCCTAGTTAACCTAATTAACCTAGTTTAGCCTTTAAATATCACTTTAAGCTGTATAGAAGTGTCTTGAAAAATATCTAGTCAAATATTATTTACTGTCATCATGGCAAAAATTAAATAAATCCGTTATTAGAAATGAGTAATTAAAACTATTATGTTTAGAAATGTGTTCTAAAAATCTTCTCTAAGTTAAACAGAAATTGGGGGGAAAAATAAACAAGCGGTCTAATAATTCAGGGGGGCTAATAATTCTGACTTCAACTGTACATTCATGTTTGTTTATTTATTTATTCATGTCTGACAGTGTCCATTGTTTTTTTCCCCTCCTCTCTCAGCTTCTAACAGCAAATGGATTAAGAAGCATCCAGAGTGTGGTTATAACCTGGTAAACTCTCCTCATCTGAAACCGGCCTGGGTGCTGGACAGAGCCCTGTGGCACGTCACCTGTGCTATAGCTGATGGCAAATATGAAGATCGTGGTCTGCCAGCTCTCATCCAGGATCACCCACACCTCCATGTAAGCTATTCAGCAACTGATGAAGCCATAGAAAAGAAAAATATAATGCGCTGTTCATTTCTGTTTTCCCACCAGGCCATTCGAGGAGTTCTCTGGCAGGAGGTGTTTCCCAAGATCAAACTGTGGGAATTCTTCCAAGTTAAAATAGAGGCGCTGGTGGAGCAGTTCAGAGCTTTACTTCAGAGCGGTAAGTTCCTGGAAGGTCCTCAGACATGCATGTTAAAGGCATAGTTCACCCAAAAAGGGCAATTATGTCACTATTTACTCACTCTTCATCTCACTATTTATTCACCTTAAAGTGTTTCCAAATATTTAATGTTTATGAGTTTATTTCTTCTGTTAAACACAAAAGAAGATATTTTGAAGAATGCTTGTTAATGGAAGTCCTAGTTCCTAGTTTCTTCTTACTATGGAAGTTGATGGGTCTCAGCAACTAGCATTCTTCAAAATATCTTTTGTTTTCTTTAACAGAAGAACAAACTCATAAATGTTTAAAACAACACAAGGAAATGATTCAGTAATTAGAATTTTGGGGTGAACTTTCCATTCAGAGTCTCTGAAACTCTAAAAGTGAAGTTCTTAGGGGTTAAAAAGAGTTTGAAATACCTGGACAGCAATATTACTGTAGCAAACAATGTATCATTATTTGTTTTTATATTTGATTCTTTTTGGGATGTATGTAAGTTCGCGATTAAGCACATGCTTTTGGATAAAGATAATTTTGCAGTTGATGTCTGAGCATGTAATCCTACAACCCCTGAAATAAGTGTCTCACATAATCATTCAAATGCTCGCTCAGATGCTAGTATTTTTATGTGGCATCCTCATATGTGGCTTGTGAAATTTGCTGATTTAAAATCTCATTATAGATTCAGATGCGCCTTAGTGCTGGCAGAATCATCATAATGAATTAAATTGGACCGCAACACAACATAAAAAGACGGTCTTTGTCAGCAAGTCAATGATAAACGGCCTTTATACTGAAACAAACTTGTAATGTTATTTTCAATTAATGAGATCCCTCTGTAGCTCAGTTAGCTCAATTTATGCATATTAATGATCAATAATAACAAATTACTATTAATAATGAATATTCAGAATTACTTTTAGTTAATTTACCAATATAAATATAACAATGACTTGTAATTACTTATTTAATTAAAAATGGAATTATAGCTACTTTACGTGAAGTAGATGAATAGAAGTTTTAACTCTAACTCAGTCTTATGTACTGAGCAAACTTTTATCTAAGTTATAATTTGTCGGAAAATAAGAAACGTGGACTCAGGTGAGTCACGAGGTACAGAAACAGGCCGTCCTTTGTGTCAGCGACCTTCTGCGATGACGTGGGGTTGTAACAGGTATTAAAAGGTATTGCTCGGATAACTCCCAGTCTCTCCTGACTGACCAATGGCGTGAGAGGAAAAGTCATGTGGTAAACTTTCTTTGTTCCTCCTTGCTGGTCTGTACCATCCCAAGACAAGCAGACAAAACTATAACCCATGGTTTGACATTACACCAAGCATACAAGTTATCATCCTATGTCCCAGATCATGAGCTGTAGAATTATGTATGCAGAAGAATGACACCAAACTTGACACTTTTAGATACATAAAACATAATTCATGCATTCTTAGGGCTCTATTTTGACGGTCCATGCGCAGAGCCCAAAACGCAGGGAGCAAACACTTTCAGGGCGTGTCAGAACGCATTTTTGCTAATTTAAGGACGGGAAAATCTGCTTTGCGCCGTGGCGCATGGTCTAAAAGGGTTGAGTTTCTTTTCTTAATGAGTTATAGGTGTGTTTTGAGAATAAACAAATTAGAGTCTCATCTCCCATTCCCTTTAAGAGTCAGCTGCGTCGCGTCATGAGCACATTTGCTATTTACAGGACGTAAAGTAAGTCTAAGTGGAAAAACTGAGCATTTCACTAGCAAACAGTTAACAGTTTTTTAACAGAAAACTGTTAAACAGAGCATCTACTGCGTGAGAATGAGAGGTAAACGATCTACTTTCACTTTCGCTCTCGTGGATAGGGAAACCTTTACGCACAGACATCAATTAGTTCTATAAATAATTAATTGCGTTTGTTAAGCACAAATATTCGTTTCAAAACTATTTCTAAATTCAGTTCTAATTTCCAGCAAACGAATAAATGAACAATAATAACGAAGTGGGTTCAAAAACCT
Source organism: Danio rerio (assembly GCF_052040795.2). Taxonomy (NCBI): domain Eukaryota; kingdom Metazoa; phylum Chordata; class Actinopteri; order Cypriniformes; family Danionidae; genus Danio; species Danio rerio. The sequence continues at coordinate 23,834,249 of NC_141022.1, forward strand.
GAGTTATATCCTAAAACACATGCTGTGCCCCATATGGTCTAAAACCTGACAGGTGGGCAAATCTAAGCTTGTTTCTAATAAAACAAGTATAAATTTGGATATAATAAATAATACTACTAATAATAACATTATACAAAAGCAAATTGTTATGAATGAACTGAAAAAGCCTTTTTCATATGTAAATATATTTGCCTATTGCTCTCTTGTGCGTATTAAGCAGTGTGTAAGCGAGGCGCAACTCTGCGCTGGAGTTTAGACTGGGTTTGTTTTGGTCTAATAAAAAATCTATTTTAGTTTCTCAAAATAGCAACGCGCCAGCAGTGCGCCTCAGAACGCCTTCCTTTTTAGACCAGAACGCCTATGGGCGCACATCTGAGCGCAAATGCATTTGCTATTTAAACAGTATAGCGTAACACCTCAAATTGACTCTTGCGCCAAGCTGAAACTAGCATAAGACTGTTGCGCCGCGCCTTGCGCCACATTGCACCGGGTGTATAATAGGGCCCTTAGTTTGTCTAGTGTCTTGAAAAGGGCATATACAGGTGTAAGAATTTAGAGAGTATTAAGGAAGAGAATACAAAAGTTACAAACACATTACATGTACTTTTTGCTAAATTTTGAGATTTCTATGAGTCCATTGCAATAGTGCGTGTCTTTGTTTGTGTGGGGGTTCAAAGATGGTGTTTTTTTTTTTCTTTGGATTGTCTTAAAGTCACTTTCACCGGCAGACACGCTGGCACCATGTGTCATAAACTCACGTGGAACAAACCCAGACCCTTTTAGGGGTAACAATGGAATTTCACCTCCAGACTGTATGTTGCACCTCACATCTTTTCTCATGTAAATGGCTGCAAAGTGCATTTCAGTGACCAAAAAGGATTTACAAATCAACTTTATGATTGATCTGCTTAAGATTAAATCTTAGATATGTAGATTCTGATGGCAAAGAAATCACCACACCAACTTGGTGTTTGTCAAAAAAATGTAGTCAAGGCTTTTATGCAGGTTGTGTGAAAAAAAAAAAACACCAACATCCTGCACTTGTAATTAATTTCAGAACTCTGCCTAGACTCTGCAGAAGTCCATACTTTTACAATTACCATTCATTTTGCTTAAAGTATGAGGGCTTTTAGTGTCTTTAGTGGTTTATTTGATATTGTCCATGCAGGAGCCAAACCAGACAGCAGCAAGACTGATGGCAAAAAGCAGCTGAAGATCATTCAAGACCCTCAGTACAGACGCTTTGGTAACACAGTGGACATGAACACGGCTCTAGAACTCTTTGTGCCCAATGGGTTAGTATGAACTTACGATAACCATAGACTGTATATTATGCATTTTGTATTCAATTTGCGACTTATATATTGGATTTATGTTATAGAAACAGTCCTGGTGCCATTGAAGACTGCTGTAATTGGCTAAGGAGGAAACTGGAGGAACTCAATGGGGAGCAGTTTCATGAAGTAAAGCACCACCAGGAGCAGGTGAGTCTTTCTCTACACTTAAGGGTGCTTTTTGTACGTTTTGACTCTTTTAGATATCAGAAGTTCTATAAAAAGATATTTAAGGAACATGCTAAGTGAACATGTTTATCTGTAAAACAATGCTAAAAAGTCAGTTATACTACTTTGAAAATGAGCGTTCAGTGTGGTAATGTCTGTTTTTGTTTTGGCCTGAGTAACTCTGCCAACTGCCAGTTTACCCAATTATATTTTAATATCCCGGGTTGGCCTCATGGAAAACAAAGTATTTAATGTCAGTCTTGCCTCAATGTTTGTGGACATGAATGAAAACAGATAGTAGGACAGTAGCAGCCTCTGAAAACTTTTTTTTTTATTAGAAAATAATATAAATATTGCAAATGCAAACATTAGCTGAGCAGCTTGTATTATAAGGCTCTATTGTCAGGCATGCTTACCCCTTCTGGTTTATTGGTGTCAATCTGGCAATCTGGGTCCAGGTGAAAAAACAAAAACTCTCTCCTACATTTTGAATTCAGACTGCAATACCTGTCAATCTGCACCTTTAACTCTAATTACAGTGTAGTCTGTACCATCATGTCATTTCTATACTTTCAGGCTACTAATTGCATTGATGGAACAGTAAGCTATGAGAGGCTGGCTGACCATGGACCCAAACTGGGCCCCATCACCAGGAAACATCCACTGGTTACCAGGTTTCATGTTTTTTTTTTTTTTTTTCATGTATTAGAGACACAAACACACAGATATGCATGTATATAATTTTAATAAGTACATATAATTTTCATTTGTATGCAGATATTTCACTTTCCCATTCGAGGAGACAACTTTGGAGCAAGATCTGGAGCTGATTAATCAACCAGAGAAGTCCTGTCACTTCCTGGCCCACAACGGGTGGGTCATGGGGGACGATCCCTTGAGGAACTTCGCTGAGCCAGGTTTGCCAGTCTTTCTTTTTAACTTATGTCTAACAGAATTTTGTAACATGCTTCTTTTTAATACTGTAGTGAATGTAGTTGTTTACATATGGAACATACAGAATATATGAGCCTTTCTTTGCACTTATTTACCTAAGATCATTTTGAGGGATGTAAACAATAACAATGGTCCTTATGCATTTCCTGTTTAACATTTTTAATTTCTGCTGCTCCCGAGAATGTAAAAAGTTTCACATATTGATAAATAATGTTATGGTAGCTGAGCTGTTTTAAAAGGAATGTATGATTAAATTGCCTCTTGTTACAGTTATGAAATACTTTGCCAACAAGCAGGAAATTTTCATGGGCATCACCGCATTGAAATGGTCTATTTGTTTATCCTTATTAAAAATAACAATACCAATAAAATACATCATTTGCAATAATGTACTATTAAAAGAGCTGTTTTAGTGAAAAATATACTTTGGTAACACTTTATAATAACTACACACTATGAACCATTTATTAAGCATTAGCAAATAGTAAATTCATTATCTGTTAAGCACTAATTCTAAATTAATAGATGTTAGTATGCAGTTTATAACTGCAGCTACAAATGCTGTAATCTTGACTTATAACTACATTTATAATGTGCTTAACAACTGTACTTTCATAATTTGTTAATGATTTATTTTCCATTTCTAAATTAAGTATTGCATTACTTACAAACTAGGTATTTCAGTATAGTTGGTGTTTTTTTTAAGATCATTCAGAATAAGCTAGTAAATGATTAATAAACTATTAAAATTAACATTTTATAATTCTTATTATTCAGGCATTTACCAAGTTTTACTGAGCTATATTAACTGAGCTTTATTAACTCAACTTCATCCAGTTTTGCAACCTAATCTAAAGTGAGGACCATTTATGCTTCTTAAATCCCTTATAAATGACAATTAAATGCTCAGTTAAATTCTAAACAGGATAAAATAGCATGTAAATCTCCACACTCTTCCAGATTTAGTGCTGTGACTAAATGTTTTCAAATGACAAGTACTTGATAATATATCGATAATTGAAACAACTGGAGAAAAGAAAAACAAACGTTAATATTAAACGTTAACGTTTATAAATCATTAAATTTAGACCTTCCTTGGTACTTGTTATTTTTAGATTATTGCAATAATGCTTATAATAATTCCATAAGTGACCTTAAAAAATGCAGTATCTAATATTTAAGTTAATAGTTTTCTTTGGAAAGGACACATCAAAGTAATTAAATTGTCACAGTATTTCTTGAATTATTTTATACCGTAGTATTTTAAGTTTAATTCTCAAGATGACCAGTAACTATAGGTATTACTTTCTTCACAATCATCTTTTATTAATTATACCCCAGAAAAGAATTGGATTTAGGCAGTGATGTCATTCAGACTATAAACACAAGGTGGCGATATCAACACATTTTTCAAACCTTAATCATTACCAGCACTTGACAAGCCTTTTTGGCAGCAAGGTGAATCAAAAAGTCGCTTCTTCTTCTTCTTCTTCTTCTTCTCCTCCTCCTCCTCATTCTGGTCAGGCTCCAACGTCTACATCAGGAGGGAGCTGATCTGCTGGGGCGACAGCGTTAAACTGCGCTATGGCAGCGGGCCCGAGGACTGCCCCTACCTGTGGGCCCACATGCAAAAATACACCGAAATCACTGCCAAGCACTTTGTGGGAGTGCGTCTGGACAACTGCCATTCAACTCCACTGCATGTGGCTGAGGTACTGCTTTAGTGTCAAAAGATGCATTATTGCTTTTGGCTAGACTGCAGATGAATAACCTGTTTGAGATTAACTACGTGTAAAGATGAAAATTAGACAAGGGGGGGCAGGATTGATTTTTCTTTTTTTTTCTCTCTACACACATTTTTATACGACGAGCTCGTTAGTTACTGTCTTGGTTAGTGCATTTTGGCTGTTGACGATCCCCCTCCACCCATTGATCTGTCTTTTGCTGTACTTTACATTAAGAAATATTGAGTGTGGCTTATTTTCAATTGTATGTGCAATGATATATTGGTGATGGTATAAGGGTCATGCAATTCACTTGACGGCTTTTCCAGTTTCCAATTTTTTATTTTTTTATTTTTTACATTACAAAAGTTTTTAAGGATTTTACATTTTAGCTGACAAGTGTGGATGTTTGAATAGTAAAACTCTCTAACATCTTATCCCCATTAGGGAAAAAATACATTTCAACAAGACGAGAGATTGTACTATGTAATTTTTGTAATAATACAAGCTCAGCATGAAACTATAATAGGAAAATGTGATGCTGATGTTTCAGTTATCAGTTTACTACATTTTAAATGTCATAGTAACCCATTGTCTCTATTAAAAAGTGGTAAAAATATGTGGTTGTTAATGTATATTAGGGATGCAACGATTATAGATTTTGGTATAATAATAGTCTAAGGAATAATCACAGTTTCAAAGTTATCCGGATTATTATGCATTTGTTAATTTCAAAACACTACCAGTTTAGAAAATCACATGAAAGCTCCAAATATTTTAAATTGTTATTTATTGCTGCTCAGTAACTAAATAATACATCACAAAATAATATATATATATATATAAACAAAAGTCCAAGCCACGAGCCTCCTTTGGAAGTAACAAACTTGCACACGCAAAAGACGCGATATGTGAACGGCCCTTAGTTAATAGCCTCAGCCATAGTTAATCCAGTGTGCATGCATATCAGCCTCAATGTACAAGCTCAGAACTTTAAACTAGCACACTGTTGGCATAACTTTATTTAGTTGCAGCAGTTTTGATCCTTGCAGAAACGTTGTGTTGAGAAGCCTTTACGATTAATTAATTGTGACAAATTAAAGTTTGGTTAATAGTAAAATCGGATAACGTATATACACTCACACAGTTGAAGTCAAAATTATTAGGCCCCCTGAAATATTAAAACATTTCTAATAACTGATTTGTTTTATCTTTGCCATGATGACAGTAAATAATATTTGACTAGATATTTTTCAAGACACTTCAATACAGCCTAAAGTGATATTTAAAGGCTTAACTAGGTTAATCAGGTTAAGTAGGCAGGTTAGGGTAATTAGGCAAGTTATTGTTTAATTATGGTTTGTTCTGTAGACAATCGAAAAAATACAACTTAAAAGGGCTACTATTTTTGACCTTTTTAAAAAAATTAAAAACTGGTTTTATTCTAGCCTAAATAAAACAAATTTCTCCAGAAGAAAAAAAATATTATTTGTGCAAAATTTTCTTGCTCTGTTAACATCATTTGGGAAATATTTAAAAAAAGAAAACAAATTCAAACGGGGGCAAATAATGTATAATATAATTTAAAGAAATTATCTAAGAACCACTTGAATCCTATTTGAACCCAAATATTAAAATGTACTCACAATTTACTCACTCTCAATCGATTCCAAACCTTTATAAGTTTCTTTCTTCTGTTGAACCCAAAACAAGATATTTTGAAAAAAAGCTGAAAACCTGTTACCATTGACTTCCATAGTATTTGTTTTTTTTTCGTACTATGGCATTCAACGGTTACAGGTTTCCGGCTTTCTTCAAAATACTCTATTTTGTGTTCAACAGATGAAAGGAACATACAGGTTTGGAACCAGTAAAGGGGAGCAAATAATAACGGAATTAAAATTTTTGTGTGAACTATCCCTTTAAGTCTCAATTTTCACTCAAACAATAATAATTGTGTGGTACAATGCAGCATAAACATTAAATATTTATCAAACATGTGTTCATTATATCAGGGAGAATTATTATGTTTTAATTGTCATTACTCTATTACGGTATGTAGCAGGAATCAGATTTAATTAATTAAATGAAGCGAGTAAGGTTAGATTAATGACAACAGTGCGCAGCAGATGATCAGTACCATTGACAATATAGTAAAATGTAACATAAATAAACCAAAAAAGACAGTATTGTAAAATGTTCGGTCAGTACAACCATTTCGATATACAAAGTACAAAGAGCACATATTTAAAGAACTAAAAAAGGAAAGAGAAAAAAATTTGACTTGCGATCGCATTTATAACCGCAACTCTCTGATGATTTGCTTCTTTTATCCTCGCTTGTAAGTAATAATACACAACAAAAGAATTTGCCATCAGATGGCAGTTTTCCAGCCTCTCACTTTTACCACATGTTGTGCCCTGCAGGCCATGCTAGCGGCAGCCAGATCAGTCAGACCCAATCTGTATGTGATAGCGGAGCTCTTTACAGGCAGCGAACTGATTGACAATGTGTTTGTAAACCGGCTGGGAATAACCAGTCTCATCAGAGGTACCAGAGAATCTTATAAGCATGACACTAACAATGTCTTCTTATCTGTTTGTCTCTTTTTCTTTTTGCACTGCTTCACTTGTTCCTTCCCTCTATCTCTCCTGAATATTTACACCCCCCCCAAAACATTTTTTTTCTGCTTACTTTGACTTCATTTGGGGCATGACTCTCCCTCTTTCTAAACCCACCTCACCTGACACACTAACACCGGTGGTTTGGCTGTGTGTGTGTTTGTGTGTGGCCATTACTCTGCCTGCTGCAGTTCATGCTGGATGCCGCCCGCAGACTCAGGCCTGACCTGTATGTGGTGGCTGAGCTCTTCACTGGCAGCGAGGAGCTGGATAATGTCTTTGTGACTAGATTAGGAATCACTTCACTTATCAGAGGTACGGCCTTTCAGTAACCCTGGCTGTTTTGTTATATTTTGCTTTAACATGATGTGAAATCTAACTGCATTGTCGAACATACTGAATTGTTACATATCTGTTAAAAAGTTTGGGGTCAGAAGGACTTTACATTTATATTTTTTATGTCTCTTATGCTCACCAAGGTAGGGGTTTGTTTGTTAAAGGGATAGTTCACCCAAAAATAAAAATGTAATCTCACTATTTATGCACCCTTAAGTAGATCCAAACCTTTAAGAGTTTTGTTTTTGTTTTTTAAATAAAAATGACATTTAGAAGAAATCTGAAAACATGTAAACATTGACTTCCATAGTAGAAAAAAAACGAATGCTATGGAAGTCAGTGGTTACAGATTTTCAGCATTGTTCTTTCAGTAGGTTTTTTGAGGTCAACATAAGAATGAAACTCAAACATGTTTGAAACAAGTAAAGGGGGAGTAAATAATGACCAAATTGTCATTTTTGGGTGAAATCCCTTTACAAAAATACAGTAAAATTGTACAAAAATGTTGCAGGTTAAGATAACTTTGTGTTTTAATATGAATCATTTTTATAACTAAATCAAATTCAATATGTAATATAAAATGTAATGTAATGTAGGACCGGGCGCAAGATGTTTGTGGCACGATGTGTTGCTATTTTCAGACCCAACGCAGTCCTAATTTTAAATAGCAAATCCATTTGCGCCTCTTTGTGGTGTCATGGGTGTGCAGGTGTAGAAAAGAGGTGTGTTAAGGCGCATTGTTGACACTTTGCTATTTTGAAAAACTAAAATAGATTGCGCAATTGACAAGGTGAAAGCAAGTCTAAAGTCACAGAGGGCATTAGTTGTACGCTTTAGTTGTGCTCCCATTGCTTAATACACACAAGATGTACAACAATACTCAAAAATCTTTACAAATTAAAAAAGCTTAAAGGATTAACATATTACAAAAATTATTATTTTCTACATAAATATAAAAACCCCTGCCTTCATGCCTTCTTTATTTTGGTGGGCTTTTTTTCTGTTTATTCATGACAATTTGTGTTTGTATAATGTTATTATTATTACCAGTATTATTTAATATATGCATATATGTATTTGTTTTAATAAAAACTAGATTACATTTGTCCACCTGTCAGGTCTTGGACCATATGGGGCATAGGACTTGTGTGTTTGCGCTTAACAAACAAAATATGTAGGCTTATGAATGTCTTCAATGGAGTGCATACAACACTGTTTCCTTACTCTACGAAAGTGAAGGAGTAAGTGAAGAAAAGGAGAAAGTAAAGAGGTCAAATGGAAGAGGCTCATTCTTTATCCTCGCGCTGCAGATGGTCTGTTTAAGTGTTTTCTCGATAGTGAAGCATCTATTTTTTTCACTTACAGAGTCCGCCATGTATAGTAAGTCCATGTAAGTCCGCCATGGTGCAATACAACTGACTCTTTAAGGGAATGAGAGATGAGCCTCTGATTGGTTTAATGCGCGTTATGCTCAAAACACACCCATTACTCATTAAGAGAATAAGCACAACTCTGTTAGACCATGCGCCAGCATTATTAATAAAAGATTATTAATAATAAGATTAATGGTCAAATATGCTTAAATAAATAAAATCATATTTTTATTGTTGTTGGAATCAGTTGTGCTGCTTAATGATTTTGTGGACTGTGATACACTTTTAGGATGAATTGAAAGTATGTATAAAAATAGATTTTTTTGTGTAACATTTTAAATGTATTTACTGTAATTTTTTTTTATAAATTCAGTGCATTTAGTTTATTAAAAGTGTACATTAATTTCACTTAAATTTTGATAAAAGTTTGATTGTATTATGATAAAATGACTTTGATTTTTAGCTTTTCGTCAAATATTCACCTCAGGTAATGCCAGACCTGTATGACTTTTTTTATTCTACCGTAGACCATTAAAGTTTCAAAAAGGACACATTAATCTAGCTACAAGAATTCTAACAGTATTCCATTTGACTTGAAATAGATAATGCCAACCATCCAAGGACTTTGAGGACAGCACATACACTTAATACACAAATACACTTCCTTGAATATGTACACACCTATATAGGATATAACTACAGGTTAACTATGTTTATACATAATAACTTTAACTGTTAAAGTTATTAGTAATTAGTTAATAGTTAATTAGTTCAAGTTATTTGTAATTAATAAAGTTATGGTAACTAATATCCTTAATTTTTTCTGACCAAACCTTTTTTTGATTTTGATTGTAATGCATTAACTTTTTGTAAAGCTGCATTTAAACAATGACTTTTGTGAAAAACGCTGTACAGTTAAACTTGAATTTAATTGAATTTTACTCTATATTTCAAGTATTGTGATGTCACATAATAGTTATGGCTATAAAAGAGACTGATTTATAAGTCATTATGTACTGAAGATCTGGACATCATGCTCAGCAGAACAACTGTTTTTAAAATGTTTCCAGCTGCAAAACTCAGACTAGACAAATAATTTCTGAATAATTACACTACACTAAACACTAGAGTAATTGTTCTAAAAAATCAGCTTTGAAACATGGAATTAAGCAAAATTTCAATTCAAATGAACTCAAATTGAAATGTGTTTTTTGTCACTTTTTATGACAATGACTTCTTTTATTGTGCATTTGGTCAAATAACTGCAGCCTTGGTGAGCAGAGAGTACTTTAAAAGAAAAATAAAAGTTTCATCAGTACATAGTGCTCATTGTTGGCCTGCTGTTACTTGTCATTCTTTGTGCTGTTATAGAGGCGATGAGTGCAGGAGACAGTCATGAGGAGGGCAGGCTGGTCTATCGGTATGGAGGAGAACCAGTGGGAGCTTTTCTTCAGCCCAGTCTCAGGCCTCTGGTGCCCAGCATTGCCCACGCAATGTTTCTGGACGTCACACATGACAACGAGTGCCCCATTCAGGTACAGCAAATCAAAAACATACTGAAAATTGATGAAGCCTAGTGAATGAGTTCTTATTCTGATGTTTTGTTTTGTAGATCCGCTCTGTGTATGATTCGCTGCCCAGCTCTGCTATTGTTTCCATGGCCTGCTGTGCCACTGGCAGCACCAGAGGATATGATGAGTTGGTGCCACACCAGGTAAGAGACTGACTTCACTGACGGTGTTTACATTCACTCCATTAAGCTGATAACTTACAAAAATTAGCTCATTACGTGCTACCGATAACCTGGCATTGCAAGCAATCCACATTCATAAGATTTCATTATAAATCAGTTTGTTTTAGGTATGGACTGAATTTTCAGCTACCATAAACTAGGGTTGTTACAATACTGGAGTTTAGTACCAATTGATACTGAATTATTAAAAATGTTCATATCCCGCTAACCTTTGAGTGCTGCTGAGCATGTTCATAAACATCGCTGATTTGCTATTATGTTCACGTGCTCAACAGAAATGACTGTGATTGGTCATCGGTTCACTGAACTCACCTCTTTTTACTGAGTGTAAGCACAGAGACAGACACACTGAAGCGTTTCAAAGGCAAATCAGCTGTGTTTATGTTACAATTTTAGTTACAATTGGTACTGAATTCCAATATCTTGACAATCCTACCATAACCTATTGCCCGGAAATGGCACTTTTGGTTTTATTCTCTCCCCAGCTATCATCACTGTGCAGTGTAAAGCATATTTCACACAGGATATGGAAAGCCCAGGTCTATGAAACCCATTAGTTTTAATGGCAAGGGGGGTGCCACACTCAACGTTCAAAATACTGAATCTCAGTACATTAATTACATTAACTAATGGACAACTATTTCATAGATTTACCAATTTAAACCATTTAAATACCACCATTATTTTAAAGTGTGGTTTTGGCTCAAAACTTCATTTGAGTGCATCCCTGTATTGATGTCAAAACGCATTCGTTTTCACATCTCAATTCACTGATCTCATCTGTTAGTCAGTTGTCATGTTTGGTAGATCCTAAAAAAAGAGTATTGAGACATGTCATTGTCAAATGTATGACTCGAATATGATCCTTTCAGGATATACAGTTGAAATCAGAATTATTAGCCCCCCTGAATTATTAGCCCCCTGTTTATTTTTTCCCCAATTTCTGTTTAACAGAGAGAAGATTTTTTCAACACATTTCTAATCATAATAGTTTTAATAACTCATTTCTAATAACTGATTTATTTTATCTCTGCCATGATGACAGTAAATAATATTTTGACTAGATATTTTTAAGACACTTCTATACAGCTTAAAGTGACATTTGAAGGCTTAACTAGGTTAATTAGGTTAACTAGGCAGGTTAGGGTAATCAGTCAAGTTATTGTATAATGATGGTTTGTTCTGTAGACTACTGGAAAAATATATATAGCTTAAATGGGCTTATAATTTTGAACTTAAAATGCTTTTTTTTAAATTTAATAACTGCTTTTATTCTAGCCAAAATAAAACAAATAAGACTTTCTCCAGAAGAAAAAATATTATCAGACATACTGTGAAAAGTTACCTTGCTCTGTTAAACATCATTTGGGAAATTTCTAAAAAAAGAAAAAAAATTCAAAGTGGGGCTAATAATTCTGACTTCAACTGTAGCATTTTGGCTTCAGCACAAGATTTTCTCCCATACGAGATGAAAACACATTCTTTGAATTCTTCAGGTTAAGAAAGCATCTGAATGTTTACTGCAAAACATTTGTTCTGTCTGGATGCACTTACATCTGCAGCAAGGATATGTTCCTGTTACTTATCATCACACATGTGCACTTAACATATTAACTATACTTAACAATCAACTGACATAAAGTAGGATTTTAAATGTACATGCTCGGCTTAAAATGCAAAATCCAGTTGTGATGACTGAGCTTATTGTCAGAGTACATGATAAAAGGCTCTTTTTCTCATTTCTACCTTTAGATCTCAGTGGTATCCGAGGAGCGTTTCTATACCAAGTGGAGTTCTCAAGCCAAGCCCTCGTCTCCTAATGAGGTCAACCTGCAGACAGGAATCATTGCTGGAAAGCTGGCTCTCAATCGGCTACACCAGGAGCTGGCAGCTAAAGGCTTCAGCCAGGTGAGTGGCATTTCCGACTGGCATTTCATTTCAAATGAGACCTTTAATATGGCAGACTGTTGAATTGTATTCATTAATATGTGCCTTGTTTGGCAAAAAGGGAGGCACTTTCATGACAAAAATAAAAGCAAAATTTATTTTAAAAATTTATTTTGCAGTGTAATCTACATTTAGTGATTAGTCTGACCTGAAGGTCAACCATGGAAATTAAGGTTTAAAAATATCTGATATTTGTTGACAGAAGTAAATAGTACATAAAAAAAAAATTATTAACATTTGTAATTGTATTGTACATTTTTTACAGTACCAATGTTTTATGTAAATTGCAATCTTACTTGTCCACAAATACACAAAAATACTACAAAATAAACATCCATGAAAACAATTATTCTTGTTGGACATCCTGACGCTCTTGTTGGTCAGGCCAGAGATATCTCATCTTCCAATTGCTCAGAATTGTCCTACAGTAAGACAAAAAAGGGTATTTTGGACAATTTCCAAATGTTGACTGCTATACATGCACCCAGAATTGATTAGTTAAAAAGTTTATTCCAATTGTATTGCAATTAGAGATAATCTACCAATTTATCAAACATGACACACAATGTCAATATCAGATCTTTGTGGTATAAACATCTGCGTATAAAATTGTTTGATAATTGAATAGATGGTTCTGAGTGTGATGGCTTACAGGATGAAACTTGAAGACTTTGAACAGTTGTGAAGACTTTGACAGTTTAAATGACAGTCGACTCATCAGTTTTGATCAACAAGCCATATGCAATTAGTTTTTGTCCAAACTAATTGCACTTTTATGTGTGCAAAATTGTACTTACTGTTTGCACACATGTGCCAAAGCATTTGTAGTTTGCTTTAATGAATAAGAATGGCCGATCTGAAGTAAACAATAAGCTAATTGTTCAGAGATCTAAACTTAATTTATTTATTCTTTTTCTTTTCGGCTTAGTCCCTTTATTAATCTGGGGACGCCACAGCGGAATGAACCGCCAACTTATCCAGCATATGTTTTTACGCAGCGGATGCCCTTTCAGCTGCAACCCATCACTGGGAAACATTCATACATACTCATTCACACACATACACTATGGTCAATTTAGCTTACCCAATTCACCTGTACCGCATGTCTTTGGACTTGTGGGGGAAACCAGGCACCCGAAGGAAACCCACGCAAACATGGGGAGAACATGCAAACTCCACACAGAAACGACAACTAGCGACCTTCTTGCTGTGAGGCGATTGTGCTACCCACTACGCCATGGTGCTGCCCCGAGATCTAAACTTGTTGTTTTGAAAAATTACAAATTTGATTCAGGAATAGAGCCAAAGCAACTGAGAAGAACTGTATTAGAGAAAAAAAATCACACCTGCAGATGGCGACATGTCACATGGAACAAGATAGTTTGCCAATACTTGTTTAAAGGAAATCAATTCAAGTTTTTTTTTCCAACATACTCAATAAAAATTTACTTGTTTTAAATATTTATAATTTAAAAATAATTCTTCATTTATCAAATATTTTGACCACCCTTATTTTAAGGTACAATTCTCACTGTTAACTCTTAATTTGCTTCTTATAAGTAGTTATTAATATTGCAGTTAGACTTAGGTAATATGTAGGATTAGAAATGTACAATAAGATCATGCATAAAATGCAATTTATAAGAACAAATAAACAGCCAATATCTTTCTAATAGGGATTTGGTGTAAAGTAGACTAAAGTGTTACCTGTATTTAATACTATATATAAAGACACATAATATTTAATACAATGTGTACAATTATATACTAGAAATAACCCAAAAAAGTTAATTGAAACAGTAAAACAATAAAATATATTCTATTTTTGCCAATTTGAATAACCTTTGGCAAATGTCATCAATATGTTTTCTCAGGTGTTTGTGGACCAGGTGGATGAGGACATTGTTGCAGTGACTCGTCATTGTCCCAGCACACACCAGTCAGTTGTGGCTGTGTGTCGCACTGCGTTCAAGAACCCCAAACACCATCGCTATACAGATGAAGTTCCACCAATGTGCATTCCAGGTGTGTCATGCACATGTGTTTACATGCACATTCTTGTCCTGATTAATACGCTGACAACGCATGTAATCATGTAAAGTGTTAACCTGTTTTCCTTTATCAGAGTGAGGTCATAAATGCAAGCATAATCTTCTTTCTGTCAGTTTATTATTATTATTATTAAGTGTACATGTTTTATTTGTGACAGGAACATGTCCTTATTTAGAACGTAAACACATCCAGACAGAGCAAATCTGCCACTCACATCATTTACAGTAAAGTCATTTATAGCTTAGATGCGTAGGTGACAAGAGTCAGTGAGGACGTTGCTCAGAACACTACTCCGCAGAGCGCCGCTCACATGACTTTGACTTATTAACTTGCTTAGTAACATCCCCCTAGGCTGGAATGATGGATATTAATTTGTTTAATTTTTAATATACACTGCCGGTCAAAAGTTTGGGTTCAGTAAGATTTGTAAATGTTTTAAAATAAGCTTCTCCTTCTCACCAAGGCTGCATTTATTTAATCAAAAATACTGTACAAATTGTAAAGTTGTGAAATGTTATTTCTCGCTATAAAATAACTGTTTAAAAATAGTTTTTCATTTATTTAATAATTTATTCCTGTAATTTTAAAGATGAATTTTCAGCTTCATTACGCCAGTCTTCAGAAATCACTCTAAAATTTATTATTATTATTATTACTATTATTATTACACATTTTAATAAATATTTAACAATTTAACATTTAAATTTGTTTTACATTTAATAAATGCCACCTTGATGAACAGAATAATTTTCTTTAAAAAAATATGAAAACAAAAAACAAAAAAAACTGACCCCAAAATTTGACCGGTAGTGTAAATATATATACAGTTAAAGTCAGAATTATTAGCCCCCCTTTGAATTTTTCATTCTTTTAAAATTTTTCCCAAATGATGTTTAACAGACCAAGGAAGTCATTATGTTTAGAAATGTGTTGAAAAAAATCCTCTCTCCGTTAAACAGAAATTGTGGGAAAAAATAAACAGGGGCTAATAATTCAGGGGGGACTAATAATTCTGACTTCAACTCTATGTCTGCACGTTACTTTATGGACACGTTACTTTACTGACATTGAGATTTTTTTTTCTCTGACATATATTGCAATATAATTTCACAATGGCCTAAAATCCCTACTTGGTAAGAAACTGATTAATTGAATAATCAAATAGTACTGCATAGTCTTCATTATATAAATAATTTAATTAAAAACTATTTTTATTGATGTTACAAATGGTACAATTTCTAGTGTCTGAATATTTAAGCTCTTGATATGCTTGTACAGTCACAGGCCTTAAAAACACATACAATTAATAATATTTCCTCTATTTTTCATTTTTTTTTTATATTTTCCAAATGATGTTTAACAGAGCAAGGAAATTTTCACATTATGTCTGATAATATTTTTTCTTCTGGAGAAAGTCTTATTTGTTTTATTTTAGCTACAAAAAAAGCAGTTTTTAAAAGCCATTTTAAGGTCAAAATTATTAGCCCATTTAAGCTATATATTTTTTTGATAGTCTACAGAACAAACCATCTTTAAACAATGATTGCCTAATTACCCTAATCTGCCTAGTTAACCTAATTAATCTAGTTAAGCCTTTAAATGTCACTTTAAGCTGTATAAATGTGTCTTGAAAAATATCTAGTCAAATATTATTTACTATCATCATGGCAAAGTTAAAATAAACCAGTTATTAAAAATTAGTTTTTAAAACTATTATATTTAGAAATGTGTTGAAAAAAAATTTCTCTCCGTTAAACAGAAATTAGGGGAAAAGCGCCCTTCGAATGTATCCTTTGGAGGATGCAGCCTCTGATATGAGAAACAGTTATAGTGTTTTTGAATAATATGATTTTTTTTTTTGATGATTTATGTACAATAAAGTTTGTAGGGTACTATTTTATTAAAAATATTTTAGTAAAAACAAATTTCTTTTGATGATTTATGTATTAAGTATAAAGTTTGTAAAGTAATATATATATATATATATATATATATATATATATATATATATATATATATATATATATATATATATATATATATGTATATATATATATATATATATATATATGTATATATATGTATATATATATTTAAATAGAAATATTACTATATATGAGAGATTTCTTTTTTATACCAAACAAGTTATAATTAAATTTGCATTGTGCAGCTTAAATAAAAGTAAAAAATGTTTTTGTTTGTTTTTTTATGCATATATTAAGAATTTAATTTCTTTGCTCTCAAAATCATTTCGCACAAATCTGCAGATTTTTCACAAAAATTCTGCACAGAAATAGTAAAAAAAAAGTCTGCAGACTATGTTTATCCATTAGCTCATGCAGAAATACTCTGGTTTTCGATCTATAGAACATAACAAATGAAATATTTAGAGTTATAAGCTCCAAAATTTTTTTAACATGACAACAGGGAGAAAAACTGATTTAATATTAAGTCTATTTATTACTAAATTCTTATAAAGGTGGTTAACCTGGATTGTTGGGTTATTGGTTTGCAAATGAACTTGGACAATGAGTTATTTTAATAAACATATCAGAGTTATCAGCATATTTGTGTGCATGTAAATATGCTCTTTGCGATTCTCTTCTGGTATCTAGTTTTATATCGTCTCTATTTTGTGACTGAATTCCTAATCCTGCAATCTCTTGGATCAAATCCTCTCTCACAGGTAAGATAGAGGAGGTGGTGCTGGAGGCGCGGACCGTGGAGAGGCAGACGGGCACCTACAAAAAAGATGAGAGGAGCATTAATGGCATGCCTGAGTACACGGTGGAAATTAAAGAGCACATCCAGGTAACTCAAGTGCTTTGAGTGTACTCTAATTATAGCCGTCCCAACAGACACAATGGCCTTCGCTGAGAGCCACTCATTCACAAAACAGCAAAAGCACTACCCCTACCCCGCAGTTTAAACTCCAGCAGCCCTCAAAGGGCTCTGGTTTCATCTCAACATCTTTTTTTTGGTTAACCTCCCCTTTCCTGTCTGGTTGCAAAAGTCTGCCGCCTGGACTTGCATGGCCAATACTGTCAACACTGGACGAGTCAGTCTAATCTTTGGCTCTCAGTGGTTTCTTTTGTTTGTGTGTCTGTGTCTGCGCAGCTGGCAGACAGTAAGGTGGTCCGTCAGGCTGGAGTGACGTCTCGAGGCCGCAGCGAATACGTGCAGGAGATTGTGTTTGAGAAGCTGACACCTGGAAGCGTTATTGCCTTCAGGTTAGACTTCAAAAGCTGCACTGTCCTTAAAATGACCTGTGGTTTTGTAAGATCAGGATTTTACATATAAAAAAAAGGTGTGTGTGTGTGTGTGTGCGTGTGCGTGTGTTTGTGTGTGTTGTAATGTGTACCCGTTGTTGCTGGTGTGTGAGAGAGCATACAAAAGATGTGTTATATTTGTTTAGATGTTTTACATAAAATATGTTTACATATAGTTCATACACTGCTAAAATTATTCAAATAACCATTTGTTTTATATACTTTTGTGTGGTTACTTGGAGAACCTATGTTTTTTTTTCTGTCCGATAGTTGTTAATGCATCTTATTTCCTTCTGGAGCATCAGTGAGCATTTGAACCTTTATTATTGGTTTTGTTTCAGTCCCTCAGTTGTCCTCAGTTTGAAAAGATGGACCTCAAATGATTACAAAATGATTTGCCTGAATGAATTTTAGAATTTTGTTTAGTTTTAATCTGAACAGTATTCAAAGTAACAATGACAGCATTGTGATAAAAAAGTAAATAATTAATAAGCATCTTATTAAGATTGATACATTTTTTTTCTTTGTTTCTCAGGGTGAGTCTGGACCCCAAATCCCAGGAGCTGGTTGGTGTTTTGAGAAACCATCTCATTCAGTTTAATCCTCTGTATAAAGCAGGAAGCGTGCCTGATTCAAACACACCTGACATACTGAAGAGTCCGCTGACACAGTGGGTTCACATTTCAGCTTAGCAGTATTTGATAGTTTATTTATTCATGGGTATTTGTTTTGGTTATTTGTTTCTTTGTAATATACATATTTTAGGTGCTGGTATTAGGATGTTTTTGACAGTGAAAGTTTTTCAAAACAATTTGTCACCTTGGAATTACAAGGTTCTATCTGAATTCTGAATAACTTTGAGATATTGATCTTTAAAGTTTTTGCATTCCATAGCAAACGTATGTGTGTAACATTTGTTTTTAAATAAAAATTATTTAAATGTAAACAACTTAGACAAAAAAACATTGCATAATGTAAATAAGTTGTCATTTAATAAGAATATGTCAATAACTCAATTTAGACAAAAATGAGGGTCTAAAGCATTGCACAAAAACACACAAACACAAACACAAACCTGCTAACTGCCTACTGATTAAACATGATATTTTAAAGGGGTGTGTTGTGATGAAGCACATCAAAATAATCTATTCATACTTCTCATAGTGTACCAAAATTGGCATCAGATTGGCATCATAATTGCAGTTGGCATCCACATTCTTTTAATTCTCTTGCTTTCCTTCTAATTTTTAAGTCATAAATCAAGACATAAGTCGAGACACATTTGACCGCATGTTAAACCCTGGTGGAAATGGAGACTAGTCTCGTCAGACCACTAGTGATTGGAAAACTAGGCTGTAGAATTAAGAATTTTAATCGATATCATGTTTTAAACTTTAGTTGATGTGTAATGTAGCTGTGTGAGCATAAACAACATCTCTGAATGTGAAAAGCTCAAAGTTCCATGCAAAGGGAGACCTTGGTTTTTTTTACAGAGTTAGCTTAGCAAAGCCTACAATGAACAAATGTTGGGGACTACAAAAAATACTTCTGACCCTTGTGAGATCACAAAGGTTCGTTTACCGCGCGCACACACTGCGCAGCTAAGGGCCTTGGCCAGAGGCGCTGTAACGTTACAGCAGAGATAGAATTAAAATGCATCCAAACGCTGCTGTTTCCACAGAGCTTCGTCTGTTTCTGTATTTGGGCTTCCAAAGGACATGGCACAAAAACAGAAGTGCTTACTGTTCAATATTAATTATTTTCCAGAGAATTATAAAATGCATGGCAAAACAGCTTCCAGAATCTTTCCCAGTTCAGTGCTGGATTTGGTTAAAATTTCCTCAAAGCAGAAGCTGTGAACTACAACCAGTCAGTGTTTTTATTTGTTAAAATTGATCATGACATATACAGTGTCTAGCGTTAACGGTAAGCAGTAGCAACAATGTAAACAATGGCTAATGCTGTTTTGCACCGTAAACGATTTAGCTACAAATTCATATTCATCAGTCAAACTGCTATAAACACACACACACACACACACACACACTCTCTCTCTCTCTCTCTTAATGTGTGTGCGCGACTTTGCATTGTTTCTCTTTAGGCAGCTTTTCCATGCGTTTCACATGTCGGATAATTAAGTCGCAAAAGATATGTGGATGATTCATATTACTTACACCTGCATATTCCGGATATATGTGAAAGGCGTCGTGTAACGCGTTGATTTAAAAAAAAAATACAGGATAGCTCACCTAACTCGTGGTAGCTGCAGAAAAATAAATAAAGGTCACACAGGTCTCATCCCCCATATTGTGCTAAATTCTTCTGTCATATCTTACAGAGAATAACTTACTCCGAGCATCAGAGAAAAAGAAAGTCCCGTGCACATGCGCTTGTTACAGAAAGTTCACACATTCACGCACACACACAGTTACACGCAATAGTGATGTCTCTTAAAGAAGCCGCACCCCATTTTCTCTCGTTACAGACACTTGTCAGATTTTATTTTATAGAGCAGGCAGGAGGTTGACTGGCTGTTTACTCAGCAGAAAAGCACGTGCTTGTCAGAGCGTGACGTGGAGCCGATCCGCGAATCGCAGCACATTATGAAGATGACCAATCAGAGTGACTTAAGGGCGGGCCTTTCAGAGGAACTATGAAATATATCAGTTGTTTTCATGTTAGCTGAGTTTCTGTGTATAATCAAAGTGAGATAAATGGAAAAATAACATGATTTCCTTCAAGTGAAACATGAGCACACATTGCTTTACATCTTATATACACAACCAAGCCTTAAAAATACATTCTGGACCACCCCTTAAAAAAATCTTTTTTTTGTTTGTTTGTTTCTTCTCCACACCAGGATTATGTCTAAGTTGACTCTGGCCGATATGAATCTTCTGCTGTTTCGTTGTGATTCAGAGGAGAAAGAAGATGGAGGCGGCTGCTACAACATCCCCGGCTGGACTCCACTTAAATACGGTGGTTTACAAGGTACAAATTTACTAGATTTGGTTTACAAGGTACTAATTTACTAGAACCAGCTTTACAGACAAAATTTGCATGAAAATTGCCTTTGATAAATCTTCCAGCCCAAACTTGTGGTTATTAGGTTCTGTAAATAGTTTTAGTAGATTTTTACAGATAGCAATTTTCTTGGTGCTAGTACTGGGAAATTTTGCCCTGATTTTAGAATATTTAGGCTCCTTTTTATATGGTTTACTAACAACATCAAACATTTTGCTCTTTGCATATGGTTTCTCCGTGCCTTGTGTTCTTAACTACCTGCTGCACCTAGCATTGTTGATTGTTGCAGAGGCATGGTTTCCATTGAGGTGACAGCAGTGTTTGTGTTGTCAAGATTACTACAGAGACTTTTAAAGCTGGAAGAGAAACTAGTGGTCACAGTTTCAAGTTATTCAGAGTTGTATGACTTTACAAATCTTGAATATCACAATATTATTAAATATTACAATTATAACAATATCAACAGCTACACTCATGCACAATATGCAGCTGATTCAGTTGTTGCCTAGTAATGTAAAAAGCAAACCATGCTTTTTTTCCTGTCAACAAAAAAGGCATTGTGTGGTGTGCTTGCGTTTTTGGAACGTAAAAAGTAGGGATGGTCCCGACAGGGTTTTTTTTACCCTCGAGTCCCAGTCATTTGATTTTGAGTATCTACCAATACCGAAACCCGATCCGATCCGATACTTCTATAATGCACAACGAAATAATAAAGAAGAGCGAAGAAAAATATCCAGAATGTTCCTTATTTTTTATTTAATTCACCTTATTTTAACATTTAACAACTCTGTTAACAAACAGAGCATATCTGTGAGGTAGCTTGAACAATCAAGTAATAAATAACATCAATTCTTTTGGACTTTAGTGCAAAACCAACAGCAACTCAGCTTAAAATACCCAGCAGGCAGTCCCAAGTTCACATATCCCACAGTTTACTATAGCAATGTTTTCGTCATCAATATTAAATTACCAGACATACACACAGACATACTCGCACTTTCCGCTTCAAGCTGCTTCCATGTTCTACTTTGCCGGCATTTATCCAATAGCATCTCTGCAACAAAGTAATGTCATGCCAGATGCGTTGCTGTTTCTGTGTGTAGTTAAGAAAGAGGTCTAACTCTGAGCCACCGCAAAACTATAAATGTGTTCAAAAGTAATGAGAAGAAAATATAATATAAGAAAAAAAACATATTTGAGTCCTGATCAGGAGGTAACAACTGATACCAATTAAGTCTGAAACCTCTAGATCGGGCCCGATTTTCGATCATGTGACCGGATCTGGACTTCCCCAGTAAAAAGCATGTTCTATGTGATCGGCCATTTACAGTGTTTGAGTTTTAGGCATTAGAACGCTTTAACTGTTGTCATTTCACCCACACAGGTCTGTTGTCAGTGATGGCAGAGATTCGACCCAAAAATGATCTTGGCCACCCGTTCTGTGACAACCTAAGGCAAGGGGATTGGATGATAGATTATGTGAGCAATAGATTGGTGTCTCGCGGGGGCCCGCTGGCTGAGGTGAATTATTCAAGTGCTCAAAATACAGTATGTCTTGGATAATCTCTCTAAATTCTAAACCCTGGTTGTTTAATTTGTAACTTGTATTTAGGTGGGTCAGTGGTTTCAGGCTATGTTTGCTTACTTGAAGCACATTCCACGCTACCTCATCCCCTGTTACTTTGATGCCATCCTGGTTGGGGCCTTCACCACTGCTCTTGATGCCACTTTCAGACAGATGTCAAGGTCAGTTTCTAAAGAAGTCTGAGACACTGAGCATTCTGGTGCCTGCCAGTCTTGTCGACATATTTTATTTGGCTGTATTATTATTGGAATTAGGATGATTTAGCCAAAAAAAAAAAAAACTTTGTTTATTATATTTTATTTTCAATTATCAGCAAAAAAAATGTGGGTTTGTTTTTACATTTAAAGGCAATAGTGCTAGAAACTAGACAGTTAATTATATTTTTTTCATCACGCTGCTTTTAATTATTAGAACATAGCAAACACTAACTAAACCATAGGTGTCAAAGTCAATTCCTAGAGGGCCGCAGCTCTGCACAGTTTTGCTCCATCCCTAATCAAACACAGCTGATCTAAATAATCGAGGTGTTCAAAAGAATCTTGAAGACCTTAATTTGTTGCATCAGTTGTGTTTGATTAGGGTTGGAGCAAAACTGCCGAGCTGCGGCCCTCCAGGAATTGACGTTGACACCTATGAACTAAACTATTAGTGAAAATTTCACAAAATCAAAACATGCTTTATCTCTTGGAAATCCCCATTTTATTATGCAGATGTAAGTTTATGTTCATGAACTGTTGCTGTTGATTATGTATACAGTGTGTACTGTTTTTTTTTTGTGTACAGTATACAGTAATTGTAAAAAGCTAAAAATAAAATAAATTAGGAACAACATTTTTTATATTTTGACTGTTTGAGTTGGAATTCAAAGTAGCCACTACACTTACATAGTATTTACATCACATGACCCAAAGGTAAAACTGCACATATCTCACTATCATGGTAAAACGTTTTAATATGGTTTCTCTGGTATTATTCTATATGGGATTTGTTTTGGGGGAAAAAATTATCTAGTGAAGCAAAATTTATTATAATAAAATTTTTTATTAAATTTTTGCTTAATAACAAAAATACTGTAAATTTAGTGAAAAAAATTATAGAAGTGTTTGCATAGTACTTAACATTATCAAATTGTATTGAAGCTCGATTAACGTTTTATACGAATTTATATTGCATTAATTATATTTTATTCAGTAT
The DNA here is from genome assembly GCF_052040795.2 of Danio rerio. NCBI lineage: Eukaryota > Metazoa > Chordata > Actinopteri > Cypriniformes > Danionidae > Danio > Danio rerio. The sequence continues at coordinate 23,857,583 of NC_141022.1, forward strand.
ATTTTATCATACAGCTTTTTTTTTCTTTTTTCACCCATCCTCACACTAATTAAGCAATTAAATAATTCCTGCATTAAAGGGCTCCCTTAGCTGGCAGCTAGCTCTCTGCACCTCTCATATGGTCGCCCACTGAAGCTAAGCAGGGCTTTGCCCAGTCAGTACCTCCCTAAAGTGGTGGCGCTCAACCTGCAGGCTGTGTGGGTTCTAAGGCCCCAGTATAGTTAAGGGGACTCTATACTGATCAGTGAGCACTGTCTTTCAGATGACTGTCTGTGGTCGTTAAAAGTCCAAGAATGTCCTTCAAAAAAGATTTAACCCGGCACCCTGGCCAAATTTGCCCACTAGCCTCTATTCATCATGGCCTCCTAACCATCCCCATATCATAATTGGTTTCATCACTCTGTCTCCTCTCCACCAATCAGCTGCTGTGTGGTGTGCGGTTTAGCGCAATATCGCTGCCGTCGCGTCATCCAGGTGGATGCTGCACACTGGTGGTGGATAAGGAGATTCCCCCCAATATGTAAATCTCTTTGAGTGTCTAGAAAAGCGCTATATAAATGTAAATGTTAGATGTACAAGATGCAAGGTAAGTCTTTGGTGCCTCCAGAATCCAGTTTCAACTCAAAATACCCATCGGATTATTTATTAGAAAAGGTTTTTTTAATCCCAGTGTCTTTGCAAATCCTGTTCTATGGACATGTTTATACGCATCACTACAGAGACATGTTAATACGTGCCTGTCAATCAATTTGGTGACCGGAGAAAACAACACTCTTAAGTCACTTTGCAGTGGGCCTCAAAATTGCTGGGATTTAAATCCTATTTTAAATCACTCCAATATGACAGTGGACACACTATACCTACACAGAGTAGGCTCCCTATTTTACCCCGGTATACAGTATTACCGTGCATAATAAAACAATTATGATGTAAGGCTCAGACAGCGTCACCAAACTGTTGACTTGTGCCTAAACCTTTCAGAAACTGAATACCGTACTGTATATGCAACCTTAGGTTCGCGGTCACTTGTTTGTCTTGTTCGTATTAGAGATCTGCGCAGGACGCTCTCTCATTCACACACACACATGCACGCACACAAACATGCACGCACGCACACACACACACACACACACACACACACACACACAGAGAGAGAGAGAGAGATGCACAACACCACGCTCTCTCTCTCTCTCTCTCTCTCTCTCTCTCTCTTTCTCTCATTCACACACACACACACAGCATCCACGCGGATGCGCGCGTGCTTGCCCGCTCGGGAGCGATATTGTTAGATCAGCTGCCGCTCCCTTTCAAATTACACCAGAGTAACCGACCACTCCCACGATTTATTCAGAAATTTATTTACGCACCACAAGAAATCTGGTCTGCTCCCGCAGTACAGCAGCAGGAATGTAGACATCTAGTTCGTATTTACCACGTCTCCCTTCTCGGAAATACTGCCAAACTGCAGGTCACTTGTTGCGCGACTCGCCACCTCACCCTCTCCCTCTCTCTCTCTTTCTCTCTCCTCCACACTGTGACGCTTACGCCTTTGTAAAGGATAAGGGATATTTGATATTTAATACTTGTCTATTTAAGTGCATTGTTTTTTATGACGGTATAACGGTATTTAAACTGACACAGTTGCTATTTTTAGATCTCGCGATATACCATATTACTGTATTACCGGCCATGCCTAACACACAGTTCTGTCCAAACAGCATCAAAAGTTGATTATGCATCATAGGTGCCCTTTAAATTATTTTTAGCTGATTGGCTCTCCCCGTGTATCCAGTCAATCGATATTTAACTTGTTTAGCAATGTTATTTACACCTTTCACAATGAAGTGTAGCTTAGTACTGTGTGCTTTGTAAATGTTCATTACCCTTTCTCTACCCCAGCACTTCCTGTCTAGATTTCCTGTGGGCTTCTACATGTTTTTCTATTTGCGTAATACTAAGCATGTTTTAGCAGTTAGCATGTTTTGAGAGTGCCCATCATTATATTTAGTAAAAACAAAAGCTCAAAGTTCTGATTCAAGAGATTTCAGTAGACTGTTTTTAAGTTGCCCTTATTATGTTCTTGTTTTAGTTTTGTGCAGGATGGCTCATCTTTTGTCAAGTTGCTGGCTCTGGGATCAGTCCAGATGTGTGGTGTTGGACGTTTCCCAGCTCTTCCACCTCTCTCGCCAGCCCTAAGCGACGTGCCTTACCGGGTCAATGAAATCACTAAGGAAAAGGAGCAGTGCTGTGTCTCTATGGCGGCAGGTGATTTTATAATGACCCAAATGCTATAAAAAAATATGTCACGATTAAGTTGCACAGGTCACCAGGGTAAATGAATTATTGACTGCTGCTGGCTGAATAGCCAAAGTATGTAGGCTGCTGACTCAAGATTGTAGTTTTAAATCTAGGTACAGTATTTAATAACTATATTGTTGTTTTGTGGTCTTGATTATTTGTTCATTTCGTAGGCCTGCCGCATTTCTCCGCCGGAATTTTCCGTTGTTGGGGCAGGGATACCTTCATTGCCCTGCGAGGACTACTACTGGTCACCGGCCGTTACCTTGAGGCCAGGTACTCAATTACATTAATTACTGTAATAATAATAATAAGTAAAGACTGATGTTGAACAGGTGTAAAAATGTAGGCACCTTACAGTTTGCTTCTGAGTCAGGCTTCAGTTTCACATATGATTTTTAAAGTCTATCTTTTTTCAGCAGTGTACTGTAGACGAACACATTTTAACCAGGTGTAGGTGTAAATTCAGCATATTATAACTTGCAGACAGATATCCAAAGATGTGTTTTACTTGCAATTTTTCATACAATGGAGGTCCAAGGTTTAGAAACAAGCTCTTTATAGTGTTCTCTGTGTTTTTCATTGGTTAAATGTTTGTAAAAAAAAATGGATCAATGTGTTCATTTATAACAGAACTGAATTATGAAACAAATTATGATAACAAATCAAATGTAAAGGCATTACAGAAACAAGCATATTACAGGTTTACTACTGATACCCGCAGCATGATTGATTTATTACTTAAAATTTTCTGTCCAAAATCATTTGAGAAAGATTTGTAATGTTGGTTAAAGAGATAGTTGACCAAAAATGAATTTCCTGGTCAATGTACTTGCTTTGAAGTGGTTCTAAACTCTTGTGAATTTCTTCTGTTGAGCACAATGCAAGATATTCTGATGAATGTTTGGAAAAAAACAACAACTATTGACATCCATAGTAGGAACAAAAATACTATGAAAGTCAATGGCTGTTTTTTCCTTCACAACATTTCAAACAGGCTTGAAACAAGTGGAGAAGGGGAGAATTTTCTAACTCTCCCTTTAAATGTTTAAATGAGCTTTTCTTCTTGGTTCTTTCTGTTCCTCGTGGTCTTGATTTACAGGAACATCATCTTGGCCTTTGCTGGCACATTGAGACATGGCTTGATCCCCAACCTGCTGGGTGAGGGGGTAGGGGCCCGCTTTAATTGTCGTGATGCAGTGTGGTGGTGGCTACAGTGCATTCAGGACTACTGTACCATGGTGCCCAATGGTACTGACATCCTTCAGTGCCCTGTGTCCCGAATGTACCCCACTGATGACTCGAAGCCCCTGACAGCTGGCACTGTGGTGAGCACATGTTCTTAACCAGTAACTTTATCTCATTCTCCAATAAAAAATACACATTCTTTAATGTAGTAAACCGACTAAGATCTTAATACTGCTGATTTATTTCTGTTCTATAGAAAAATTATTTTGAAAACTTTTCTGTGGATATGAGGGAACGGTTTACTTTGAAACTGAATTGATTAACTGAATAATATTGACGTAAACAAATAATAAAATAATAAATAATAAAACATAAACAAATACAGAGGACAACAGATTTTTTAATTATTTTAAAAACTGAACTGCAGAAACACCTTCAAATAGCATTAATGAAAAATCTTTATTTTAATAAATTGTTTACAACTTGCTGTTCTGAAGGTTTTTTTTCTAAATCACACATCTGATGCATTTGACTACGTCATTTGAAGGCAACAGTCCAACTCCTTGTGGGTTCAATGGACTGTCTGTCTAAAGAAAATATAGTGGAAATCATTATATATTCATTATAAATTAAGACAAAATTACAAAATTATCATCTTTCTTTTTCTAATATTTCCCACTTACTGTTTAATGGTATATTTTTTCAACAAATTTTTAAACAGAAATTCTTGTCTTTGCTATGAAGACACTACATTTTTTAAAATTAGTTTTCCTTTAAATATAGCAATATACTAGTATTCAGCCTAAAGGACAATTTAAAGATTTAACTAGGTTAACTAGGTAGGTTAGATTAATCCGGCAAGTCATTGGATGACAGCAGTACAGTATGTTATGTAGTCAATCTGAAAAAAAAAAACATCTTAGGGGCTATTAATATTAACTTTAGCATTTTTTTTAAATGTATAATCCGGCTAAACTAAAATAAATAATAATAATAATAAAAACAATAGAAAATACTGTTCAGTAAAACAATCTCTTGCTCTGTTAAACATCGCATTGAAATGCATTCATTCATTCACTTTCTTTTCGGCTTAGTCCCTTTATTAATCTGGGGTCACCACAGCGGAATGAACCGCCAACTTATCCAGCTTATGTTTTATTCAGCAGATGCCCTTCAGCTGCAACTCATCATTGGGAAACATTCATACACACTCATTTACACACATACACTACGGTGAATTTAGCTTACCCAGTTCCCCTATAGCGCATGTCTTTGGACTTGTGGGGGAAACCGGAGCATGTGGAGGAAACCCATGCCGACACACTCCACACAGAAACGCCCAGCTGAGGCTCGAACCAGCAACCTTCTTCCTGTGAGACGAATGTGCTACCCACTGCACCACCGTGCAGCCCACATCCCATTATAATGTACTTGAAAAACAATGTAAAAAAATTTCACAGAAGGACTGTATATAGTGTCACTTTTGATGATTTAATGTTGCCCTGTTAAAAACAAGCGTTGATTTAATTCAATTATAGGTATAATAGACTATATAATGCATTCAGAACATACATATAAAATGTTGCTTTGACTTTTATTCATATGTTGTATTTAATGTTTTGTTTTGGTGATGCCACAGGATCAGCTACTGTATGAGGTTATTCATGAGGCCATGGAGCGCCACATGCAGGGTATAGAGTTCAGAGAGAGGAATGCCGGACCACAGATTGATCGCAACATGAGAGATGAAGGTACAGTAAAGCCTTTTTAATAGTACATTTAGGTTTTCAGTCCTGATTTGAGCACACATTTTGCTTTTGTTTTGGGGCTGTTAAAGCAGAAATTAAAGCTATTGTTGTCTACTTTTGCACTCATTCGTTTCAAAAGCTATTTTATCAAAAGAATCCCATGCATACACAGCTAGCCATGCACACTCCTCTCAGAGAAATTGGTCAGAAGAGGACAATAAGTATTCAATAAAGCACCAGTAGTTAATTGGAGTTCATGAGTGATTGTTACCAGCTGTAAATTTTGCCTTTCTTATGCTCTTTCTTAGGTTTCAATATAGAGGCCAAGGTGAACCCTGACACTGGCTTTGTGTATGGTGGAAATCGGTTCAACTGTGGGACCTGGATGGACAAAATGGGAGAGAGTGAGAGGGCCCGCAACAAAGGGATACCGGCTACACCCAGGCATGTGCTAAAACCAGATATATCCTATTTATAAATTATACAACTCCATCAATTAGAAAATCTTTCTGTTTTCATTTTCTATGTTTGTTCCTATGATTCTTTACGACTGTTTTGTACATCTGTGCAGAGATGGATCAGCGGTGGAAATTGTGGGTCTGTGCAAATCTACCTTACGCTGGCTGGTGGAGCTCCATAAAAAAGGGCTCTTTCCTTATAATACTGTGAAAATACAGAGAGACGGTGAGATGATCCGAATGCAAGTCTTCATAACATTAAATCTGTTCCAAAGCTGAGTGAGCTGCCTATTTTGCCAGCATGTTAAGGCATCATCAGTCACATTCTCAGTGTACAGGCTGTTTAAGAAGGTAGAAAGTAAAGTGATGCTGTCTTTTACCAACAAAAAAAGTCAATGATAGCAGGCAAGTTAAATGGATTGTATTCAGTGTAGAGAAGAATACATAATATTTATGTTCTGTTTATATTGGTGAGATTTAAAATCACTAACAGAGTAATCATTTGAAAGAATTCTGAAATATATAATTCTGCATTAAATGTAGACAACAAGGCTACTCGTTAAGCTTTGAATTTTAAATGTCCATCTAAAATCTTGACCTCTGATCTGCTTTTTAGCCGATTCCTTTTGGAACTGTTCCATTTATTATTATTGTTTCAAAGTATTTTTTTTCCAGAAATGGGTTTCAGAACTTGGTGTGATAAAATGGCTACCTATAGACTTTTCAAAATGTAAATGGCTTGTAACGCCCCACTACCTACAAAAAAATTATTTATAGTAATATAGTAAAAATAATTATTAGTAATTTTTCCTTTTTTTCCTTTTATTATTTTTAAGTTTTTGTAAATTTCAGTTGTGGATAGTTGATATTTATTTAGGGGCCATTCACATATTGCATTTTTTGCATAGTCAATTTGTTTTTTCAAATATATAATTGTGGCAAGATTGTGAAAATAACGAGCAAAGCGGTTGCAACATTCATGGGATGTGACACTCACTTTTTCCTGGTGCGCCTACAGTGCAGCGAATTGAAAACATCGAAACTTTTCTGAATGCCGCAAACGCATTTTATATCATATGACATTAACCAATGAATCAGTTTTATACTTTGCTGTGTTATACACATTTCAGTGATAAAGGCAAACTAATTACCTCAGACAAAAGGAGAGCACACAAACACTGAAGTGCTTTTAAATTTTCTCTCTAAAACTTGAATCAGAGCAACATCCGTTTGTCAGTGGTGGCTCTTCGGAGAGTGCACCTGATGATTTGCAACACCATTAAAATTATATATAGTCTTTAATCTGTAGCAAATGTGTTTGGGAAAAAAATTCCGAGCCTGAAGACTGCAACATAAAAATACTCAGAGTAATAGCGACATCCTACTTGCAGATATAAATGATTTTCACATATTCTGCCTTTATTGCTGAATTAATGCTTATTGACCTGTTCTCTGTCATACTAAGGCCATTCAGTAAGGCCTATTCAGTGCTGCTTGCAGCTATATATATATATTTTTTTGTACTTTGCTGTGGGACCACATCTAATTATATTAAAAAGTATATAAAATAATAATTTATAAGTAATATACTTTAGTCTAACCTATTTTGACCCTCCTTAATCTGAACACACTGTTTAAACTGTCCAATACAGGATTGTCAGCACAGCATAATTTTTTTGTGTCAGTCTTTCTGAAAATCCAGAGTTATAAATGAATCCTTGTTTGTAAATAAATCCTCAGTAAAATGCATTGAACAAGGGACTAAATTTGGTCCCAATGAATAACTCCATTAAATATAATGTTCATCCACTCTTTCCTAATGTTAGAATCGGTTTTAATAGATTGGCTTCTGAGGTTCACATCAAAATTTTGATATGTGAAACATACAGGATGTGTTTATAGTACAGTTACCTCTTAAAGCATCAATGTGATTATAATTTCTCAATTCATGACACTTTTAAATGTACAAATGTGTATGTCATTTTGCAGGGAAACAGCTCTCTGTGGCCTATGATGAATGGGAAATGAAAATCCAGAAGAACTTTGAGAAGATGTTCTATGTGTCCCATGACCCGAATGACCCCAACGAGAAGCATCCTGAGCTGGTCCATAAGCGTGGCATTTACAAAGACAGCTATGGAGCCTCCAGCCCCTGGTGTGATTACCAGCTCAGACCCAACTTTACCATAGCCATGGTGGTGGTGAGGAGTCGTTCTGAAAATGACACCTAATCTTGATCAAGTCCGAAGGAGGAAATAATCAGCAAATCCTTCACTGTATTCAGTACTAACAGGGTTGTCCTGAGAAGTACTAACATTACATTCATGCCAAAAAATTAGCCAGTATATTTCAATTTACAAAATGGAGTGTGTGCTTATTGTTTCTTAGTTTAGTTAGTTAGTTAGTTAGTTAGTTAGTTAGTTAGTTAGTTACTTAGTTAGTTGTTTTTGTTTTATTGTTTGTTCATGTGCTTATTTATACTCTTATTTTGTGCTTAATTTGATTTATATTTTTTATTTGCTTTACTATTTGCTTGTTTTCTGATTAACTTGCTTTAAAATTTTTAATGAATTATTTATTTTAATTGCTAATTTATTTTTACTTGTTTAGACATTCATCTTTAAAGGAAGTAATTATAATTAGCTTAATGCAAACTAAAGTGTGTCAGTTTGGTTTCTGACCACTAAAAATGTGTACAATTTTACAATTAATTTATGGAACCACAATGTTTAGAACCAGACTAGAAACAAAAATATATTGAGATTAAAAATAAGTAAAATATTAATGTTGCCATCAATCTAAATTCTTTTTTGCCCCCCTGTAATTTGGTTATACATCTCAGGTTGTCTCAACAGTTGTGTAACGCCATGGTGCATTTGTTTTTTACATGCCGGACTTCGTAAGTGGAAAAACTGAATGCTTTACTATGAGGAAAGAGTTACACAGGCAATCTGCAGCACGTGAATAAACATTTGGCCTCTTTACTTTCTCTTTACTTTTACTGTTTACTTCTTAATTTTCCAGGATAAGGAAACGATGTACACACTCCACTAAAGACATCCATTAGCCTATATATTTAATTTCATTTGTTAAGCTCAAAGATTTGTTTCAAAACTATTTCTGAATTCATTTCCAATTTCCAGTAATGGAATAAATGAACAGTATTAACGAAGTGTGGTCAAAGAACAGAGTTATATCCAAACACACGTCCTATGCCCCATATGGTCCAAGACCCGACAGGTGGACAAATCTAAGCTTGTTTTTATTAAAACAAATATAAATATGCATATAATAAATAATACTGCTAATAACAATTACATTATACAAAAGCAAATTGTCACGAATAAACTGAAAAAGTCCCACCAAGAAGAATAAGGTATAAAGGTAATGGTTTTTATATTTATGTAGAAAATAATAATTTTTGTAATATTTTAAACCTTTAATTACTTTCATTTGATATTTGCGTATTGTTGTACATCCTGTGTGTATTAAGCAATGTGTACACATTTAAGGCACATACTGTAAATAACGCGCTCTGTGCTGGACTTCAGACTTGCTTTTAGATGGTCAATGGCGCAATCTATTTTAGTTCCTCAAAATAGCAACTCGCCAACAATGCACCTTAACACACCTCCTTTCAAGACCAGAACACCCATGAATCCACAAAGTGGCACAAATGGATTTGCCATTTAATCAGCGTGGCGCAAAGCATGAAAATTACTGTTGCGCTGGTCTGAAAATAGCAACAAATCGTGCCAAACACGTCTTGCGCCTTATTGCGCCGGGTGTATGACAGGGCCCATCATGTATAAACATGTAAAATGTGAACCATATACATTTACTTATTTTAAAAATAAACAATAAAACAAAGATAGGGGTTTTAATTTAATTTATATTTGCTTGATTTGATCCCAATTTGGATAACTTAGTGGAATTTTTATCTTTACTTTTTGTTTTACATTATTTTAGATCTTTTATTTTTATGATTTTACAATTTTTTACTGTATGTTCTTAAATATATAACAAATATTAAGTGTTCATTTGAATTTGAATTTAGTTTTTAATTATTAATTCATAATTTAAACTTTTTCACTAAAACAAGTCCCACATTCCCCAATATGAAAACCATTTTACATCTTTGCAATGTTTGTATGTGGGAATTAAAAATGTATCCTTAAACTACTCATAAATTCCAGTGAAGGAGATAATTATTGTTTCTACTTTTTTGTCTGATGAATTTAATGACTAAAAAGCCTAATAGTGTATTTCTAATGGTTTTGTTTTCCCAGGCTCCAGAGCTGTTTACTGTGGAGCATGCCTGGAAAGCACTGATCGTGGCAGAAGAGAAGCTGCTCGGACCTCTTGGGATGAAGACTTTAGACCCAGAGTGAGACTGCTTGTTTTCCTACCAACATAAATTATCTGTAACAACACTTCCTGCCTAATGAGTGACTCATGTTTGTTTGATCGTTAGTGACATGGTTTACTGTGGCGTTTATGACAATTCACTGGACAATGACAACTACAACCTCGCCAAAGGCTTCAACTATCATCAGGGCCCTGTAAGATCCACATGAATGACTTTATTAGTGGAGTTTCTTACATTGTTTCTTACAAGTCCTACATTTCTATATACTGTATTTCTCTTTATCAGGAGTGGCTGTGGCCTATTGGATACTTTCTCCGCGCAAAGATCTACTTTGCGAAGAAGATGGGCAAAGACACTTATGACAAAACTGTGTATTTGGTGAAGAATGTTCTCTCTCGCCATAATGTCCACATGGAAAGGTAAGCTCTGCAACAATTATTGCAACAATTTATCATCTGAAACAAAAAATATTATTATGCCTTAAACATTTTTTATTGTTTTTTAATTTTCTTTAAAAAAAAAAAAAAAAACTCCTCACCAGCCTTTTTTTAAGAGTTCAGCTGCCGCCAGCAATTTTACTGATTTTCACCTAAATTTGATGGCCCACCAAAAAATTTTATGCTTGAAATATATGACTATATTATATATCAAAACAAAGACCGTCTGCTTTTAAACTAAAAATACAAATCTATTTTTATTCTATTTTATGTGTTCATCCCAATTTGAAATGCAACATTTTCTAAAAGTAGTGCATTTTCAAGGTATAGTATAAAATACACATACACACACACACACACACACACACGGATATGTACAATACATGCATACACACACACATGCACAAATGTATGTGCGCATATGTGTTTGTGTGCACATGTACACATTGACAGGGCTGATCATTTTTGTGCAGCTAGCTGTGATAATGAAAGAATTTAGGCCAAAGGAAGGTTAATTTTTACTCTTGATCTTACCTTCACTTTCTCTGATTGTCATATTTTTTCATTCCCTGGAGAAGTAGAAGTCATGTACCTCACTCAGGACATGCATTCCCCTACTGTAATATAGGGGATTCTATAAGATGAAAACTTGTCAGTGGCGCAGAAGTGTATTCTCTTAATTAACAAGTTATCTGGTACGTGACAAAGACTTAATTACTGATTAGAAAAACTTGAGTTGCTGATGTCATTCTTGATTCTTGGTATAATAATGTATTTATTATGGACACCTATTTTTAAAAAAATCATGGTGAATAAATTGGTGTCATTACCAATTTAAAGGTGATGTTTTCCATTTAAGTACATTTATGGGCAAGTTCAGAGCAGCTTAAAGAAATCGGGATCACATTTTTTAAGGTACAATTATTGCTATTAATAAACAATTACCTTTGTCTTGTAGCTCAATAAACTACTAATTTGCTTTTTAATAATAATTAGTCATGTAGGAGGGATGTAGAATAAGGTCATACTTTGTATGCACTAATAAACAGCCATCTAATATCTTAAAAATAAGCTGGTAATAAGCAAGTAGCCAATAGTGGGAATTGATACTTAAGCCAAACTATTAGTAAAATTAGAAGCTATGCTGAACATTTGAAATGAGTATGGGTGCAGAATGGGATACACAATTGATCACTTGACACATACAAGTGGTTTAGAAGTTGTTATACTGACATCTTTGAATTTATTCAACTTCAGAAATGTTACATTGGACATGAGATGGTCAAGTTTGTGTGGTGCTATAACTAGTTGTAAAGAGAAAGGAATAATGATGTTCCACCTTTGATTCTGTCATGCTGCATCGGCATCCAACATGACAGTTTGACCAGTTTTTATAATCAAATAGTTTTTCTAACTGAACATAAAACACAAAACTTTTTGAGTTTATAGGATGGGAGGTGCATTATATGTGTTCTTACCTAAAACTACGTCTCGTTCGAGCCCTTGCTCTCTGTGATTCATCAGTCTATAGCTGTATTTGATTGGCTCCTGTACCAAGGCAGGACTTCATTCGCCATTTTGACCGTTACACTTTTCCTTGTTCAAAACTAAACGAGTGACATGTCTAGTGTATTCTATAATGTGCGTCCCAAATTACATCGTTATGCACTATTATGCACCATTTTGTAGTATAAATAGTGTAATTAATGCTTTCACTCTGAAAACTCTAAGAATAATAAGTACACTTTAAATACCCGGATGATGCAATTATTCAACCAATTAAACAAAGTGTGGAATGTTGGACGCTTAACACACTTAATGGACGCTGCTTTGCTCACGTAGCGGAAGGGGCGGAGCTTCCGGGCACTGACGTTCTGGATTGTGAAAGCAAAAATCTTCTTCAAGAGTGATTATACTGCCCCCTATGGTGAATGCAGTTATACTCGTGACATATATTATTTAGTAGTTTGTACATAGTGGATAAGAGCAAAGTGTATAGTGTGCCATTTGGGACGCAGCTATAGTCCTTCAGCGAGGTGTACATTTTATACAAAATCTGAGCTCTCTTCATTTTTTAAATACCCTGAGAGTTGAAGTGCTCAGAGCTGAGCATTTTTGGAAGAGGGCTGACATTTTCGGCTGCACAAATACACTTTAGTGGAAAAATGTCAATGTTATGTCATGTTATGATAGACCATACAACCCAGGATCTCTGAGAGAATCTCTTAAATTCCATAATATGAGCATCAGAAACATGTGGTTTGGATCTGACGTGTGTGTTTTGTTTCCCAGATCATCCTGGAAGGGTCTTCCGGAGCTCACTAATGAGAACGGGCAGTACTGCTCCTTCAGCTGTGAAACTCAGGCCTGGTCTCTCGCCGCAGTGCTCGAGGTGCTTCATGATCTGTGAACACAAAAAATCTCTACCCCTCGTCTTCCACAAGTGTTCCCGTGCAGTTGTTTGTGTGTTCTTTACTTAAACAGGCCTGAGGAAACGTTAGCACTGAGACAGCGTAAAGTACTACACTTTCCAGCATTTATTAGGGACGTCCTCATCACCAGCTTCTGCTAGACCACTAGAAACTGTGAGTTTGTCCTCCACGTAGCTGTACTGAGGTACATGGTCACATGTTGTTGAGTTATTCAATATATGTCAAGTATAATCCATAATTAACCCCTTTGGGGTACGTCAATGTGTAGTGTTTGTCCTGCACACAAACATCTTCCGCACTGCTGTAAGGATAGAAAATCACAAACCATTTTGTTTGCATGTTAGAAATGACTGAATATGTAGAAGAATAGAAAACGTAATATATATGAAATAAAACGAATGTTTAAACACAGTATATCTGGACTTTTTTTTACAACTATTACATATTTTTTATTATTTATTATTATTATTATTATTATTATTATTATTTGTTCACTGAAAGTATTTACAATTTGTGCATTCTCAACAATTGCTGCATGGCTAAATTCTACAAATTAAAGAAAAAGTATTATAAAGTTTGTTTGTTTTTTCATTTATTTAAAGCATTAGTGTTTTCTGTAAAACTACTCATAATGATCAAAGGTGGAACAGAAATTAATAGTGCAAGAATAATTGCAATGAGCTGCACCCAATTTTTTGTTCTGTGGAATGAATTCTGTCAGAACAAAATACTAAATTTTAACACTTAATCAGGAGAACACAATGTTGGTGGATTTGAATACTCACTAGAAAAGAGCTAGGCTATTGTTCAGATTCAGCTGTTGGACCTGTTGTTGTGACTGTGGGGTTGTTAGATGATCTTCTTAAAGGTAACTAATTGTCAAATGATCAAACTCTAGAGCTATTCATTGTCCAGGAAGTTGTGTTGGACAGATGTCACACAGTAAAGACATTAAAATAATAGAGAAGTATGAATATGAAAATAATTCCATTAATCAAGAGATTTGAGACGAGCCTTATGAGGAGATATAATTACAGTATTTGATGATCAGATTTAATTAACAATTCACATCTAAACACTGGTCAGAGATCAATGTTAACAGCAGGGGTTGTCAAGATTTTTGATGCCACGGACCCCCAAATGTCTTAATATTAACTTAAGATAATCAAGTATCTTAGTATTATTTTCTTGTTTTCTGGAAAAAATAAATAAAAAAAGATTAATTTTTTTTAATAATTTTTAAAGAAAAATAATTTGAAAACAAGATTATTTTGCATACCTCATTGCCATATTTTTACTTGTTAAAAAATAGCTTTTGGATTTAAGAATTTTAGACAAAACAAGACAGAGATGCCCAAACTAGGGCCCATAGGCCAACGTTGACCCATGGTAACCTTTTATTTGGCCGACCATCCCATCTGATAAGAGAGGGAGAAAGATGGGGATGGTTAAGAGATTATCATTTCAAATTTAATGTAACCTTTAATTTGTTAGTTTTATTGTTAAGCTACAGAATTTATATATATATATATATATATATATATATATATATATATATATATATTTTTTTTTTTTTTTTTTTTTTTTTAAATGTCCGTACTGTCACCCGACGTGAATCAAGGCAAAGGCAGATTCTGCTTGACTAGTGTTGTCAGCGTTGATCTACACTGTTATACATTTGATTATGTTTTTTGTTGCAAGTTATAATTAAAAAATATATATTTTTATCTTTTAATAAATATTATTATTTAGGAAATTACCCATTGCACCTTAAATGTAAAATAGTTTGGTATATTTACATTCGATTTGCTGCTCTTAATTATATTTGGTTTTTGGCTCTTCATATGCAAAAATTTAAGCACCCCTGCTCTAAGAAATTTTTTTTTAATATTTTCATATTTTTTCAGTGTTATTATTAAGTTTTTTATTTTTATGTATCATCAGCATTTGCATTTATTAGTTAATTTAATCTTTTTTTGTTGTCCTTTTGTTCATTTTTGATAATTTACGTGAGTCCCAATTATTTACTTGCAAACTAAGAATAATCATTTTCTCATTAGAATATACAGGGTAGGCCATTTATATGGATACACCCTAATAAAATGGGTATGGTTGGTGATATTAACGTCCTGTTTGTGGTACATTAGTAAATGCGAGGGGGCTTGTAAATAACTCATGAAAGAATAAAGTTACATTTAAAACGAAGCACACCATTGTTTTTCTTGTGAAATTCCCAATAAGTTTTTTTTTTAAGTGTATCCATATTAATGGCCCACCCTGTGTGTGTGTATATATATATATATATATATATATATATATATATATATATATATATATATATATATATTATTACCCAAACCCAATCACACATGTCGAGATTCTAGAAAGCAGAAAAAAGGCAGATATTTATCCACAATCAAACTAGAAACTAAAGGCTTTGTTCTCATACATGAATCATGGTTTGATTATTTATTGTAATCTTAGTAATTAAATGTTTACATTATTTCACATTTATGTACTTCTTTGCGTGTTTTATTAATGAACAAAATACTTTTTGGCTTGGAAACAACAGTAAATGATGACAATTTTCATTGTGGGATTAACTGTTCCTCCACATTTAAATTAAAGAAGTTACAAACATGCGATTCGCATTTCTTAAGTATTAAACATGTACACAAGCTGAATATCACCCAAAGAAGAGAATTGCCAGTGCTTCCCATGCAGCTTCAAACTGGGATTCCTTTAGTGCAGATGCTTGGCTGAGAATTGAGCTCTCAGAGCCAAAATCAGAGCATTTCCATGACTCATGCCTCAATTTAGCATTAAAGCAAATATCGCAGCTAATATTTAAACATCTGCGATGAATACAAATGAGAGATGTAATGCGTTAGCTCCATCTTAAAATAACAATGAAGTGCCGCTATGCTGAAGCAGTTTAGGGTTCATTGGTTGGTGTTTACTGAAGTGAAGCGTCCCACTGCAGTTTGTCCCTCCACCTCTCCAGCCTGTAACATGAAGCCCTGGAATTCAGAGGCATTTCCAGCTGCCCGCAGGGTCATTGAGAGTTAAACACGTGTGTGTGTGTGTGTGTGTGTGTGTGTGTGTGTGTGTGTGTGTGTGTGTGTGTGTGTGTGTGTGTGTGTGTGTGTGCGTGCGTGCGTGAGTGCGTGTGTGTGTGTGTTGACCTTGCCAGGCTTGTCAGTAACTGTACATGACCCCCGCTGTCTACATAATCATCAGCTTTTTCTACAGTGCTCGTGATGTCAAATAACCGTGGACCAAGAAAAAACAAACCTGATCACATATAGTTAAACTTGTAGAGCATGTTTCACAAACAGAGCTTAGCTTAAGCCAGAATTATAAGGTTCTAACAGCGTTCTAAATGACTTTGAGATATTGAGCTTCAAAGTTTTTTGATTTCACATAGCAAACAATATATTTGTAATAGTTCTCTTTCATACATTAAAGGGCACCTATTTTTCTCGTTTTTCAAGATTTAAAAGAAGTCTTTTGTGTCTCCAGAATGTGTCTGTAAAGTTTCAGCTCAAAACACCCATCAGATTATTTATTATACCTTTCGGAATATTACAATTTTCTACTCTGAACACAATGTAGCGTTTTTTTGTGTTATTGCTAGTTCTCCCCACCCACCGTCACCACGTGCCTGTCAGAGTGTCAATCTCCACCTCAGCTGTGTCAGATAAACAGTAATGATGTGCGATACAACTGGTTTCCTATCCGATCCGATACCAAGTAAAATGAAGGCGAGTATCGGCGATAGCGATCCGATACCGATACTGCCTAAAAATGACTGTTTGGGAAATTAAAGTAACAAGCAGTGTACATAAAAGTGTCACTTCATACAGAATACACATTAAGGGTTATTCTTGTGTATTGTTTATTGATGAAGAATTATCATACAAAAAAGAGCCAACTTACTTATTTAATGACAGCATCTGTGCATGTATATCTAACTGAACATCTTAACAAAACATTCACACTTTTTGGTTTAGTGACATGTTAATCCGGTCCCCTTGAAGATTTTTAATTACTCATTTCTAATAACTGATTTATTTTATCTTTGCCATGATGACACGAAACAGTATTTGACTAGATGTTTTTTTACAGCTTAAAGTGATGTTTAAAGGCTTAACTAAGTTAATTCAACACAATCTCACGGCAATTCATAACTTTTTGCTTTGGTGGCTAATTCTTATGAATTCGTACGATCTAATTCGTACAATTTAGTACGATTTGCTCATCCCCCAATGACGGTTGGGGTTAGGGGTGGGGTTAGGAGCCACGCCTCCTTTTTAAAACAGTATGTTTTTGTACTACTGAACTCTAAAAACTAAACAACGTAAAATACTTACGTTTCCTTGTGGGATCAGGCTATTTAATTAGGTTAACTAGGCAGGTTAGGGTAATTAGGCAAGTTATTGTAATATGATGGTTTGTTCTGTAGACTATTGAAAAAAACACATGGCTTAAAGGCAAGGGCGTAGGTTTGCGCTTGACATTGGTGGGGACTGGGGATGGGTGAATACAAACCCCCCACATGTATTATATATATATATATATATATATATATATATATATATATATATATATATATATATATATATATATATATATATATATATACAGTTGATGTCAGAATTATTAGCCCCCTTTTAAATTTTTGTTTCTTTTTTAAATATTTCCCAACTGATGATTACCAAAGTGAAGAAATGTTCAAAGTATGTCTGATAATATTTTTTCTTCTGGAGAAAGTCTTATTTGTTTTATTTTGGCTAGAATAAAAGCCGTTTTTAATTTTTAAAACTTCATTTTAAGGACAAAATTATTAGCCCCTTGAAGCAATATTTTTTTCGATAGTCTACAGAACAAACCATTATTATACAATAACTTGCCTAATTGCCCAAACCCGCCTGGTTAACCTTATTAACATAGTTAAGCCTTTAATTGTCACTTTAAGCTGTATAGAAGTGTCTTGAAAAATATATAGTCAAATATTATTTACTGTCATCATGGCAAAGAAAAAATAAATCAGTTATTAGAGATGAATTATTAAAACTATTATGTTTAGAAATGAGGTGAAAAAATCTTCTCTCCATTAAACAGAAATTGGGAAAAAAATAAACGGGGGGGCTAATAATTCAAGGAGGCTAATAATTTTGACTTCAACTGAACATTTAGAGGTCATGGCATCTGAACTCTTCATTTCTTTATTCTAAGAATTTAAAGTTCTAATATCTAATTCAATGTATTTTTTATTAATTATAAAACTGTAATAAAACTTACCGTTTAAATGTGTAAATAAAGCAGTTTGACAAAAATGGTAGGAAATACTTTTGGTACATCAAAAAGTGTAGTTATAGTAACTATCCAACAAGATTATCCAGCAAAAATTAGTTCTTAATATGTCACTAAAATGTCATATTTATACCTCAGGGCAATAACAGCATAAAGGTTCAGTTTTTCAGAAAGCAACCTGTCCTTTCAATAAACTGGCTACAGGCCTGAAAGTAATATGTTTAAATAATGTTTATTAACTGATAAAGAGAGCGTTTAATAAAGACTTTCGTTCATTTTTCGTACAAATCAAACATGTCTCATAGTATTATTAAAAGATGGAGCACAGGCTGTAGTTTTTCTGACAAATTGTTTCAACCAAAATTGGAGATGTTACTCTTAGAGATTAGGAGAACAAGCAGGGTCATACGTTTACATGTAGGTGTTTATTTTGCAGTTAGTTTTCAAGGAATATTGTTCACAGACTATATCACTCTGCTTTAACGCAAGACTGACCGTAGAAGCGGTGAAAAATATTAGCAATAGCAGCATCATCATGATGGACTCATTCAGTAGTGAACTTGAGTTTATGTGATTTACACTTTTCGTTGAAAAAAGCTCTCTGTCTACCTTTTTTTGCTACCTCCATCCTCACTTATGCGTGTCACACACCTCACACACATCGGGAAATTCTGCCCCGCGCAGTTGTTTTGGCGGAGCTGTTTGTATCTAAAACTGAGATCTGAAAGCAGCCTCTCACATAACGGCAGAGAAAGGCACAGCCAATCACAATGTTCGTATGTGTGGGCGATGCGACTTGAGGATACAACGTGATTTAACCCTTTCGGCATGTCTAGGTTTATACTGACAGCGCAATGTTTTTAAGTGAATTAAATTATTGGTGGGTACATTGCAGTAGTTGGTGAATATTGGGTGGAGACACATCCCCACCGTCCACCCTAAATCTACGCCCCTGCTTAAAGGGACTAATAACTTTGACCTTAAAAAGTTTTTTAAAATTAAAAACTGCTTTTATTCTTGTCAGGCACGGGGTTTGAACCCAAGTCTCCAGTGTCAGAGACTGAAGGCTTATCCACTAAGCCACAGGAGAACAATAATCCTAAGAACAAGACAGTACTTGGTCTGTAAGAGGTTTATTTACAAAACATAAAAAATCCAGACTTGGAACAAAAAAAAATGCAGAGATAACAAAAAGACTGGTTAATGGAGGAACAAAAAGGCCAACACGCAAAATATCTCTGGAAAAAACTAGAGCAAGCAAAACACATCCAAAAAACTAGAAAAAAGGCAATGTAGCACAAGACTCTGAGTAAATTAGACTTTAGAGAAGCAAGAAGACTTACGATAATCAAGGGTTAGCATCAACAATAACTGAGCAAAGAAACAGGGGAACTAGTCAACTTAAATACACAAGACCTAACAGGACACAAGTGAAACCAATCACGTAATTACTGAACTTAAACAACACATGGGGAGAAATGGGGACATCTAGTGGAGAAACAAAATCATAACATGTAAAAAAATAAAGTCATGAAATGACAGATCCTGACAGGACCCCCTCCTCTAGGAACTGCTCCTGACGTTCTTGTTGGGAGACCTTAATTTACCAGAGTGAAAGTCTCGAATCAGATTGGGGTCCAAAATATCTCTGGCCCGAACCCAGGAGCGCTCCTCTGGACCATAGCCTTCCCAGTCCACGAGATACTGCAGGGATCTACGCACTTGACGGACATCCAGTATTCGGCAGACTGTGTAGGCTGGCTGGCCCCCAAAATAACGAGGAGGAGGAGGGGGTTTGTCTGTCACGGAAAAGGGAGAAGAAAAAACAGGTTTTAACAGAGACACATGAAAAGTGGGATTTATTTTTAAAGATTTGGGCAAGTATAGACGGTAAGTAACAGGGTTGACTTTCCTGGCAATCTTGAAAGGACCGATGTACTTCTGGGCGAGTTTCCTTGACTCCAACCGAAGGGGGATGTTTTTTGTGGAGAGCCAGACTCTTTGCCCAGGACGCAAAATGGTTGCTGGTCTGCGTCTGCGGTTGGACTGACGTTGGTACTGACGGGAGACTTTGAGAAGCTTGAGGCGGGCCTTCCTCCAGGTCTGACGGCAACCTTTAACAAACTGGGAAGCCGAGGGAACAGCCACTTCTACCTCTTGCTCAGGGAACAGTGGAGGAGAATATCCAAACTGGCATTCAAATGGGGACATGCCAGTTGCAGTTGAACACAGCGTGTTGTGAGCATATTCCGCCCAAATGATAAAGCGAGACCAAGAAGTAGGGTTGTTAGCTTCCATGCATCCTAAGGTAGTTTCCAGATCCTGATTGAGCCTTTCTGTTTGGCCATTAGATTCAGGGTGGAAACCTGAAGACAGACTCACAGTAGCACCCAGGGATTGACAGAAGGCTCGCCAGAATCGAGAAGAGAATTGGGGTCCTCGATCTGAGACAATGTCTTGTGGAACACCAAAGACCCGGAATACATAATTCATGACGATTTCAGCAGTCTCTTTAGCAGAGGGTAGTTTGGGAAGGGGAATGAATCGTGCTGCCTTGGAAAATCTGTCTACAATGACTAAGATGGTAGTGTTTCCCTGAGATAAGGGGAGTCCAGTGATGAAATCCATCGAGATGTGTGACCATGGTCTGTGAGGGATGTGAAGTAGGTGTAGGTGTCCCTGTGGAGAACTGTGAGGGACCTTACTCTGGTTGCAGGTAGGACAAGCTTTAATGAAAGTAGCAACATCAGTTTTGATAGTGGGCCACCATAATCGTCTCAGGAGGAACTCGAGAGTGCGGGAAGACCCAGGGTGACAGGTAAGTTGCGAGGAACGCCCCCACTGAAGGATCTTAGCTCTGACAGCTTTAGGGACAAACAGACGATTATTTGGTCCTCTTCCAGGATCAGGTTCTCGGTCTTGGGCCTTCCTTACCATGCTCTCCATGTCCCACTGGATTGGAGCAATTATCTTACACCTGGGTATGATAGTGGAAATGCCATCTTCTTGAGGAGATTTAACACAAACTCTGGACAGAACATCTGGTTTCAGGTTTTTGGAGCCTGGTCGGTAAGTAAGAGTGAAATGAAAGCGGTTGAAGAATAGGGACCAACGTGCCTGGCAGGGGTTGAGTCGCTTTGCCTGTTGGATGTACTCGAGATTCTTGTGGTCCGTGAGCACTTCAAAGGGTGTTTGGCACCCTCCAGCCAGTGTCTCCATTCCTCCAGGGCTAACTTAACGCCTAGTAAATCTCTGTCACCTATATGATAGTTTCTTTCAGTGGGAGTGAGGCGGTGGGAGAGGAATGCACACGGATGCAACTTGTTGTCATCTCCTCTCTGGTATAATACTGCCCCAACACCTACATCCGATGCATCCACTTCTACTGTGAAGGGTCTGTCTGGGTTGGGAAGGAAAAGAATAGGTGCAGAGGTGAAGCGACTCTTAAGGTTGTTGAAGGCCAGTTCAGCCTCTGGCCCCCATAGAAAACCTGCTGGGTTACCCTTGGTGAGAGCAGATAATGGGGCCGCCACGGTACTAAAGTTTAAGATAGATTTTCTGTAAAAATTGGCGAAACCAAGAAAACGCTGTACCTCCTTTATAGATGAAGGGGAAGGCCAATCTTTTACTGCCTGGACCTTTTGTGGATCCATCTGAATTTGTCCAGGTTTGACGACAAACCCCAGGAACTTAACTTGGGACACATGAAACTGACATTTTTCAGGTTTGACGTACAAGTGGTTATCAAGGAGGCACCTGAGAACCTTACTAAAATGTTATACATGCTCTTGGAGGGAACTTGAGAAAATGAGAATGTCGTCCAAGTAGACAAACACAAACTTGTTAAGCATATCTCGGAGGACCTCATTAATAAGGGCTTGGAAAACAGCAGGGGCATTGGTAAGACCGAAGGGCATGACCAGATATTCATAGTGCCCAGTGGGCGTGTTAAAGCGGTCTTCCACTCGTCTCCTTGTTTAATGCGCACAAGATGGTAGGCGATGCGCAAGTCGAGTTTTGTGAAAATGGAAGCTTCCTGATATATATACACACATGAAACTGACATTTTTCAGGTTTGACGTACAAGTGGTTATCAAGGAGGCACCTGAGAACCTTACTGACATGTTATACATGCTCTTGGAGGGAACTTGAGAAAATGAGAATGTCGTCCAAGTAGACAAACACAAACTTGTTAAGCATATCTCGGAGGACGTCATTAATAAGGGCTTGGAAAACAGCAGGGGCATTGGTGAGACCGAAGGGCATGACCAGATATTCATAGTGCCCAGTGGGCGTGTTAAAGCGGTCTTCCACTCGTCTCCTTGTTTAGTCGTCCAAGTAGACAAGTAGACATGTCGTCCAAGTAGACAAACACAAACTTGTTAAGCATATCTCGGAGGACGTCATTAATAAGGGCTTGGAAAACAGCAGGGGCATTGGTAAGACCGAAGGGCATGACCAGATATTCATAGTGCCCAGTGGGCGTGTTAAAGCGGTCTTCCACTCGTCTCCTTGTTTAATGCGCACAAGATGGTAGGCGATGCGCAAGTCGAGTTTTGTGAAAATGGAAGCTTCCTGATATATATACACACATGAAACTGACATTTTTCAGGTTTGACGTACAAGTGGTTATCAAGGAGGCACCTGAGAACCTTACTGACATGTTATACATGCTCTTGGAGGGAACTTGAGAAAATGAGAATGTCGTCCAAGTAGACAAACACAAACTTGTTAAGCATATCTCGGAGGACGTCATTAATAAGGGCTTGGAAAACAGCAGGGGCATTGGTGAGACCGAAGGGCATGACCAGATATTCATAGTGCCCAGTGGGCGTGTTAAAGCGGTCTTCCACTCGTCTCCTTGTTTAATGCGCACAATATGGTAGGCGATGCGCAAGTCAAGTTTTGTGAAAATGGAGCCTTCCTGAAGAATTTCAAATGCAGTAAACATGAGAGGCAAGGGATAGCGATTGCGGACAGTGATTTTATTGATCCCCCTGTAATCAATACAGGGACGAAGTCCACCATCTTTTTTCCCCACAAAGAAGAAACCAGCACCCGCGGGAGAAGTGGGTGGCCGGATAATCCCTGCTGCAAGAGATTCATCTATATAGTTGTCCATGGCAGTTCGTTCGGGAAGAGACAGTGAAAAAATACTGCCTCTAGGGGGGCAGGAATCTGGAAGCAACTCAATGGCGCAGTCATAGGGGCGGTGGGGAGGCAGGGAGGTAGCTCTCCTTTTGCTGAAGACGGCCTTTAGGTGATGGTATGGAGCTGGGACTAGAGACAGATCTAGGGGTTCTTGAGACTCGAGAATAGGGTTGAGGGGTTTCTGACTCAGACAGGTGGTTTGGCATGTGGGACTCCAACTTAAAACTGTGCCAGTGGGCCAATCAATATGAGGGTTATGCTGAAGCAGCCAGGGGTGCCCAAGGACTGGAAACTCTGGTGAGTGTATCAAGTGAAAGCAAATCTTCTCTTGGTGCTGACAAACAGAGAGACCAAGGTGGGAGGTGAGGTGGGTGATTTCTCCTGGACCTAACGGTCTACCATCCAGAGCAGTGACAGATAATGGACCAGGAAGGGGATCGTTGGGAATTTTGAAGTTTCTGGCTAAGGTCAGGTCCATGAATTTTCCAGCAGCCCCAGAATCTACAAAGGCCTGAAGTGGGCATTTCTGGTCTGCCCATGTGAGCGTGATGGGGAGGAATAACCCAGATTTGGAAGGTATGGTATTGACTGAAGCTCCCGTTACAGTCCCTCCTTGCCTGTACGGGGCTGAGCGTTTCCTGAGAGCTGAGGGCAGGTAGACCGAAAGTGACCAGACAGACCACAATACAGGCAACATCGCTCTCTCATGCGGCGCTCTCTTTCAGTAGGAGAGAGACGAGTTCTACCCAACTGCATGGGTTCTGAAACTTCTTGAGCAGTTTGTAAAATTTGAGGGGATGGAGTGAGAAATGGTGTGGGGGCTGAGGAACAGTTTGACTTCCTTTCTCTCAGACGATTATCGAGGCGAATAGCTTGGTCCATCAAAGTCTCAAGGTCCAGAGCAGGTTCTCTGGTTGCTAGGTCGTCTTTAATTACCTCAGACAGCCCATTTTGGAAGCAGACCATGAGTGCCTCATTATTCCAGCCGCTCCCTGCTGCAACGGTCCGGAAATGGATGGCATATTCGGCCACACTACCACTACCTTGTTGAAGGGTGAGGAGTTTCTTAGAGGCTTGCCGGCCACTGTGGGGGTGATCAAAAACCCGCTTAAACTCCTCTTCGAAATCTGTGAAACTGGAACAGACAGGGGCCTTAGCTTTCCAGACTGCAGTTGCCCATGAAAGAGCCTTACCAGACAGCAGGGTGATTACATAAGCAATCTTGGCCCGATCTGAGGGGAAGGTAGATGGCTGTAATTCAAAAGTTAAAGCACATTGGGTTAGGAATCCATCACATACACTAGGATCACCTGAGAAGCATTGGGGTGGTGGCAGGCGAGGTTCTGTGAGTGGAGAGGTCACTCGAGTCTCTGCATTGGGTACTAAGGCTACAGGGGAGGCAGGAGTAGGGCTGGAAGGTAACCTGTCGAAAAGCTGACGAATAGAGCTCATTATGTCAGAAAGTACCTGCGAATGCTTGGCCATGAGTGTTTCATGCTGCACTAGGGCTTGCTCATGTCGCTGGACTGTAGAAGCCTGCCGGGCTACTGTGGCAAGAAGATCCTGAGGGTTATGTGTCTCTGGATTCATGTTTGTTCTTGGCTCAGTTATTCTGTCAGGCACGGGGTTCGAACCCAGGTCTCCAGTGTCAGAGACTGAAGGCTTATCCACTAAGCCACAGGTGGACAATGATCCCCACAACAAGACAGTACTTGCTCTGTGAGAGGTGTATTTACAAAACAAAAACATAAACATAAATCCAGACTTGGAACAAAAAAAATGCAGAGATAACAAAAAGACTGGTTAACGGAGGAACAAAAAGGCCAACAAGCAAAATATCTCTGGAAAAAACTAGAGCAAGCAAAACACATCCAAAAAACTAGAAAAAAGGCAATGTAGCACAAGACTCTGAGTAAATTAGACTTTAGAGAAGCAAGAAGACTTACGATCATCAAGGGTTAGCATCAACAATAACTGAGCAAAGAAACAGGAGAACTAGTCAACTTAAATACACAAGACCTAACAGGACACAAGTGAAACCAATCATGTAATTACTGAACTTAAACAACACATGGGGAGAAATGGGGACATCTAGTGGAGAAACAAAATCATAACATGTAAAAAAATAAAGTCATGAAATGACAGATCCTGACAATTCTAGCCGAAATAAAACAAATAAGACTTTCTCCAGAAGAAAAAATATTATCAGACATACTGTAAAAATTTCCTTGTTCTGGTAAACATCAATTAGGAAATATTTGAAAAAGACTAAAAATTCAAAGCTGGGCTAATAATTCTGACTTCAACTGTACATTACCTAAGCTATATCTGATGAGGCTTCAGATTTATAAACTTTTGACTGTTCTGTCCACCCTAGAAGGTCACAGTTATTTCATGAAAAAATCAATCATTTATTTCTGACTTCTAAATGAATTCAGTGTACTGATTAAATAAATGGCTCACTTTTTAAATGTAAACTAAGATTTAAGAAGATTTTGAAGTATTGAATTGTTAACTCTATGTTATAAATAGATCAACTTTTACTTGAAGTCGAGTAGTTTCTTGTAAAAGGCAGCCACGCTATTTTTAAGTGTTGCCTGTTGGCTAAACACAGAATGTATCAACAAATTCACCTGATGTAGGCATTCACAACAAATGACTTTACATATTGATGCCCAGAAATTAGACTTACACTTACACTATCTCTCACAGCCTCTCAAAATGCATGTATTATTATTAATATTATTATTATTATTAGGATACGCTGACTGTTTTAGGGTTAAGATATTGGCTATTTACTTTTACACTCTAAACAAATTAATGACAATTTTTTTATGTTGATTTAGCTTAATTTAATAAATTAGTCAGCTTCAACTAAATATTTGAGGTTTTACAAAGTCTAACTTAATAGTTTGTCAGTTTGAGTGATGTAAGTTGAGGTGACTAGAAAAGTTCATTTGATTCAACTAAAAAATTTCAGTCAGCAAAATATTTTTAGAGTGTAAAGCAGAGTTGCCCAAACTAGGCCCTGCGGGACAAAGATGGCCCTTTGTATCCTTTAATTTGGCCCACCAGGGAAAATGATTGCGAAGGGTAAGGAAATTCCTTTAACAGAAATTATCATTTCTATTTAACCTTTTGTTTGGTTGTCTTATTGTTGAGCTACAAAAATAGGTAACACTTTAGAATAACTATCCGTTATAACTTGTTAATAGATTATTAATAAACAGTTAGTTAATGAGTTATAAATGACTTGTTAAATAAAAGTTAATAGTTTGTTAATTATTTATAACTGTGCCTTATAGATCTAGCCAAAAGGTAACTTACAAGCTGTTAACAAACTATATATGATTTGTAAACTGCATTTTAATTATTTATAGCTATACCTAATAAATTAGTCACATATTATGAACAAGCTGTTAGTAAATTACTTACTAAAGACTTTTTAAGTATAAGTTGATAGTTTATATACGTATTGGGATGTTATACTATTGCAATTATTCTTCATTTATTAACTGTTAGTAAATGAGGAATAGTTGCAACTTTAGAATAACATCCCAATAACATACATAAGCTAATAACTAACACATAATATATTAGTTTAGTGCTAGTTATTAGCTTATGTATGTTATTGGGATGTTATTCTAAAGTTGCACATATTCCTTATTTACTAACAGTTAATAAATGAAGAATAATTGCAACTTTAGAATAACGTCCCAATAACTTATATAAACCATTAACTGATACTTAACAAGTCTTTAGTAAGAAATTTACTAACAGCTTGTTCATGATCTATTACTAATTTATTAGTTATAGTTATAAATCATTAAAATAAAGTCATTTATAACTTGTTAACTAACAGCTTGTAAGTTATCTGTTGTATGTATAAGACACAGTTTTACATTATACATTACACAATAATTAAACTATTAACTTTTATCTAACAAGTCATTTATAACCCATTAACAAACAGTTTATTAATGGTCTATTATTTTGTTATAATGGATAGTTATTCTAAATTGTTACCGGAATAGTTTGTTACAATGTACTTATTGTGTAAATACATGTATTTACTGTGTACTTATGCTTGATTAAATACATGGATGTAACTACATCTGTAATTAACTTTTGTAATTACATTTGTAAATAGACTATTGATCATCCTTTACACCTTAACCTACCCTTAAACCTACCCATATCACCAAACCTGTCCTTAACCCAACCTCTATCCCAACTCAAGAGCACCACGTGTTCTCAAATACATTAAAAACACAGTAAGTACATTGTATTTATTTTTTTGATGAAAGTACATAGTAGTTAGGGACACTTAATGTAAAGTGGGACCTTATTTTCCTTTATTTAATCAAGAGATCATATTAAGACTGTACTGTCTAATCTTCCAGTGACACCTGGTCAAGACAGCAGGCAGCACATAAAGCTTTACACAAAAATCACAACAAAACCACAAAATTACATAATCACCATTCATAAAAGTATTCTTTAAGATGTTTTACAGAAGATTTTAATTTAAAGGTACTCAGAGTCGGAGATGTGTCAAGATTAAGCTGATTTTGCAGATCATGCCAAGCCCTAAGAGAATAAAAAGGAAAAAAAAAAAAAAAACATTTGCCAAGTTCTGACAATACCCTTGGGACTGTTAACTGAATACAGGACACAAATGTAGTGTTGATTGTTTATGTGAAATGTTAGCAAATTAGAAAGATAGGATGGTAAATCCTTTAAACTAAATAAGTACAAATGCAATTTTCTCTTTTCATATAAAGATAACCAATCTAAGGAATTGTAAAAAAAAATACAATGATGCGTCTGTGAACCTGCACCTGTGACAAAGTGTATTTCTGTGCGATTAACAGAATCTAGTTTTCTAAGAAGAGTAGCAGCTGCATGCATATATAGATGATCACCATCATCAATTACAGACAAGAATGTACTCTTTCTTGTGGCCTTACAGAAAACCTTTTTGAACGGGAGAAGAAAACTAAATTTCAGCCCAAGCTTTATCAATAACTTGTCAATGTGTATATCAATGGCTAATCTCTCGTCAATCCAAATACGTAGTTATTTTTTAGAGCTAACTCTTTCCATTGGTACGCCATTCAAGGATGTGATTGTAAAATGGAGTTTTATAAATGTATTTATTTTTTTTATAGTTTTATTGTAATGAGGTTGTTAAAATAATATACATTTTCAAACTAATTGAATGCATCAGGTTGAAGTATATATTTTTTCTTTTTTTTTCTTTTTTGTTTAAATAAATGAGGAGATTATCCATGGCAACTTTGATGTAATACAGTTTTCAATATTTACTTTTGGCCCTTTAAAAGAAAATGTTTGGGCACCCCTGGTGTAAAGTATGATTTTATTCTGCATGGCTTTAATCCTACACAATACTTTATCCCAGTTACTACCATAATAACTATTAATAAGTAGCAAAGGACTAATATATACTTAGAGTGCTTTACACCTACACTTTTGTTTCGGAACCTGTCTCATTTGCCCAGTTAGCACGGTTCGTTTGGCATATGTGAACAGGGCAATCGTACTTTGTTCCACGCCAAAGTAATCGCTCCGAGACCGCCTGAGTGAGGTGGTCTCAGCTCGATTGAAACGAACCCTGGAGCGGTTTGATTGCAGTGAGAAAGCGATCCGATCCGAGCGCGGTTATATCACAGTGTTTTATGGATATGTAATAGGTATACGGCTATATGAAGAGAGAATTATGAGTAGGGCGAGAAGTTTCGCGAGTCTCCGGATGCCCGCAAACGAGTGATGATCTCCCGGAAATCTTGCGTCTCCCTCCCGGTCCTCAAATAGGCATCGTTGCGCACCCTTCTCACCCCTCCCCTCCGCATCTCTCCTCAGACACGTTGTGCGCGCGCACCTTGTCAATCACCACCAAATCACCATCTCTCCTGACAGCTTAGCGGGACGCTGCAAAATAAACCCTGACACTCTGACCAATGTGAGGAGAGTTAACTCATACGTGACTTGTTTTAGCTCTTTTGGTCCGATTAGAAACTTTGCAGTGTGAAAGTGAACCGCTCCAAGAGCAAAGAGCAACAATGTAACATGTGTAATCTCTGTTTCAGAACAACTGAATCAATTCACAGGGTTGAAAGCACCCTTAGTTAATGATTTGTACACATTAAAATAAAATATGACTGAAATTTGATATTTGTCACAGCCATGGCAGGTCTTATCCTTCTGCAATTACCTGATTCAGCATCATTACAGTCATCTGACTGATTAGCCCCGCAACTGCACGTCATGTGTCCAACCTCTTTACAACTGAAGGACTACAAGCACTAGTTGTGATGTCTTTCTGAACACTGTAATAGGTAAAAAGAGTCTTTGAAGCTGTATCAGGCGTATTAATAAAGTTGTATCTCATTAACAATAGAGTGCGCTGATGGGTTTGAACCAAGTCTTTCTCATAAATTAATGTTGGAAACTCAATACTGTCACAGACAGTCAATCTCCATGCTGGAATTTACACAAAGATCACTGTGACATTGCTTCAAAATTTCTGTTCACATTGGAAGAATGAATTTGCTCAAAACAACGCAAATAGAACCAATTTTTACTTAGTGAAAAATGTGTCCTAATAGTGTTTTTAGCAACGTCGGACATATATATGTCTGTCAACATCTCAGAAAATTGTTTTTGGAGTTTCGTGACCCTTTTAAATTGATTTACCTCTCTTCTTGGGATCTCCAGTGTCTGCGTCCTTTCACCTGTTTGTCAGGGCCAGTAAACAGAAAAAAGCCCAAATGCATGTGAAGACAATGATTTATTGTAGAAGGCGAAAATACTAACAGATCAGTTCATAAGCCAGAATGCAAAATTGAAAAAAAAAAATCTTCTAAAGGCAATGTCTCAGTCTCAGGGGAAAAATACACAAAAACCTCAGTTCGACAAATGGAACAAAAATGCTCTTCAGCAAGCAGTCCTTTCAGCCTAATAGAAAGAACAAAAAACTATTATAGTCCAAAAAATGAACAACGAAAAATGGCAAAAAAAATACTTGTAGACTTTGCTGGAATAGTTGAGGGAAAGAGAATGACTGTAAATAACCAGGAACAAAAAATAGACTGGCCAGTAGAAACAGAGGCAGATGTAATTGTCAGAACCACGCCAGTGTCCAGGACATCATAAATTCAGGCAGCACAAGAGCAAAAACTTCGGGCAAGCCAGGGACTACACAGAAAGGCTGGGAAGGTAGGGAGAGAGTCCTGGAGTCAAACAGAAAAAGGTTGACTAAAAACATTCATTTTACCTATATTTGATGTTGCAGGGTCAGAAGCAAACAACAATCTGGCACTGAACAGCAGAAACCAAGAGAATAAATAGGGGAGCTAATGAGGAGAAAATAAGCAAAGACAGGTGAAGCAAATCAACTAAAATTATGAGAACGAGGGGGTGGAGAGAAACAATCAGGAGCAAAAACAAAGGAACATGTGGCTAATACAAACAGAACAGATAGAACCAGTGATCAGCCAGGAGTCCTGACAGTACCCCCCCTCCAGGATCGCCACTGGGCGATCCCAAGGGAGGAGACTGTCGGCTGTGAAATTCCCTAATCAACGACTGGTCCAGAATATTGCGAGCTGGGACCCAACATCTCTCCTCCGCACCATACCCCTCCCAATCTACAAGGTACTGGAATCCACGTCCTCTACGCCTGCATTCTAACAATCTCCTAACTGTGTATGCTGGAGAGCCCTCAATGAGACGGGGGTAGGGGGGATAGTAGGAACAGTAGGATTAAGAGAGCTACGAAAAACAGGTTTAATTCGGGATACATGAAATACCGGATAGACACGACGAAGGGAAGTTGAGAGCCTGAGACGTACCGCCACCAGACTGAGGACCTTGACAATAGGGTATGGCCCAATGAACCGCGGTGCCAGTTTACGGGCAGGCACCTTAAGTGGAAGCACCAATCTGCCGGCAGAACTCCCTCCAGAAATTGGAGACGAACTGGGGCCCCCTGTCAGAGACCACATCCACCGGAAGGCCATGTATCCGGAAGACGTGGTCTACCACCACCAGTGCCGTCTCCTTAGCAGAGGGAAGCTTAGGGAGGGGAATAAAGTGGACCGCCTTAGAAAAGCGATCCACCACTGTAAGAACAACCGAATTACAATTAGAAAGGGGAAGGCCGGTTATAAAATCCAGAGAAATGTGGGACTAAGGGTGGGTGGGGATGGGAAGGGGTTGAAGCAGACCAACAGGAGGTTTATTGGATGACTTATTCTGAGCACAGACCGAGCAGGCAGTGACAAACAGACTGACCTCTTTGGCCATGGAAGGCCACCAAACCACCGTTGACGGATAGATGCCAACGTCCTCCTCACTCCTGGGTGGCAAGTGAGTTTAGATGAGTGGCTCCACTGTAGGACAGAAGAACGAAGCAATTTGGGAACAAACAACAAATTCGCTGGGCATCCCTAAGGCACCTTAGCACCCTGAAGAGCCTCTTTGACCTGTGATTTAATGTCCCAGACAACAGCCACCACCACCCACCCAGGATGGATAATAGGCTTGGGTGTGAGGCTGTCCCCTGGGCCATCGAATTGCCGGGAAAGAGCATCTGGCTTTCCATTTTTGGAACCAGGACGGTAAGACAAAATAAAATTAAAGTGCCCAAAAAATAATGCTCAGCGAGCCTGCCGTGAGTTTAATCTCTTGGCTGAATGAACATATTCAAGATTCTTATGATCTGTCCAGACCAAAATTGGCTCTGAAGTCCCCTCCAGCCAGTGGCGCCACGCATCCAAAGCCAACTTAACCGCTAATAACTCCCTGTTACCTATATCATAGTTCCATTCAGCTGGGGATAGATGATGGGAGAAGTAGGCACAAGGGTGTACCATGCCATCTGCTAGGGACCACTGTAAAAGGACCGCCCTAACCCCAACCTCCGAGGCATCCACCTCCACAATAAATTGCCTCTCAGTTTTTGTGGAGGTGAGTGCAGTCAAGGATGCAGCAATTTGACTTTAGTTGCGGACAAAACGACGATAAAATTTTGAAAAGCCTAAGAAACGCTGCAGGGCCTTGCGAGAATCAGGAGTTGGCCAGTTGGAGACGGCACTTACCTTGGCTGGATCTACACGGATACCCTCTGCAGAGACAATGAACCCCAGGAACGGAACCAACCTAGTATGGAACAAGCACTTCTCAGCCTTGATGTACAGCTGATTCTCCAGGAGCTGTTGCAACACCTGTCTGACGAGCTGAATCCTCCTGGCTATTTATTTACAAAGTAAATGGAGTTTTATCTGATAAATAAATAGCTAGTAACTAGCTCTCTGTAACTCTCACATGGTCACTGAAGCTAAGCAGGGCTGTGCCTAGTCAGTACTTGGATGGGAGCCCACATGGCAAAGTTAGGTTGCTGCCGGAAGTGTTAGTTAGACCAGCAGGGGGCGCTCAACCTACTTTCTGTGTGGGTCCTAATGCCCCAGTATAAGGAAGGGAACTCTACTGCTCAGTGAGTGCTGTCTTTCGCATGAGACATTAAACAGAGGTCCTGACTCTCTGTGGTTGTTAAAAATCCCAGGATGTCCTTCGAAAAAGAGTATGGGTTTAATTTGCCCACTGGCCTCTGTGCATCATGGCCTCCTAAACATCCCCATATAATAATTGGCTTCATCAATTTGTCTCCTCTCTACTAATCAGCTGGAGTGTGGTGTGCCGTTTGGCGCAATATGGCTGCCATTGCGTCATCCAGGTGGATGCTGCACACTGGTGGTGGATGAGGAGATTCCTTTAAAAATGTGTAAATCACTTCCAAAAAGAGCTAAATAGTTGTAATTAATAATTATAATAAATGTTGTTTTTGTTGTTGTTGTTATTATTATTACTTACAGATTGAATGTCATGTAGGTGTAAAACCCCTTTTCTTTTCGTGATTGCATGAAAAGATTGCCTCAACTTTATATTGTGTTCTAGAATTCAGGTTTTTCCGTCTGTGATTGGGACATTTACACTCTATTCAGAGACTTTTAGGATTTCCATACTGAAATGTATTCATATACAAATGTTGATCTTTAAAAATCATCCTGAAAGCCTCAAAATGAAAAATCTGATAAAGAATGTTCTCACATAAAAAAGAAAAACGTTCTGCTGTAAATACAGTACAATTGTTTTCAGTTTCTATATCCTTCAATAATTAACTCTAAATAAAATATCAAAGCATCCCACCTGTTAAATATTTCAGTGTTTGGACTTTGGTATTTGCCATGGTAAACTTTCTAAGAAAAAGAGAGATCTTAAAACGGCTGGTTATAAGCTACTGTACACAGAAATATCAATATGTGTTACACAATACACAATCACAGTCTTTTTTATGTGAATGAGTCATTTTGAGTAGAAAATGAACTGTAATAAAGCAGAAAGTTACTAGACCTAAGATTAAAAGTAATAAAATAATAGAAATTAAATAGAAATAATGAAATTGAATTTGAACAGAGAAATAAGTTGAGTATGTTTTACTTAATTTCAATATTTTGATATTTTCATTTAAATATACTTTTATATAAAATTAAACACTCATACAGAATTGACTGGTTTTTTACTATTATTATTGTTAAATTCAATTAATCTTTGCTTCTATAGCACTTTTACAAGATAAATTGTGCCAACGTAGCTTAACATATAAACTCTAGTAAATTGAAACTGTGTCCGTTCAGTTTTTAGTGTTTAAATTCAGTTTAGTTCAGTTCGGTGTGGTTTTTCTTTCACTTCTGAAAGTCCAAACACTAAAGACTCTTTTCCACTTACTATTACAGTACGGTACGGTACGGGTCGGTAAGGGCCACCTTAATCAGGCTTGCGCTTCCACTGCTAAAAGGGCACCAAGGGTACTCTTTTGGTGGGCGTAGTGTACGACAGAAAGTTTCAGTCAACGTCATTTTGACTCGAGAAAGTGTCTACAGTAAAGCTGTATATCATATGAGAAGCACTTTTCACAAAACAGACGCTTTATACACATAAATACTTAAATGTTTATTACTAACTTTTCTATGAACATGAGTTGATCACAACTGCAGATCAATGAAACATCTATGCGAAATCAGATCAATGCGAAATAGCCTACTGTAACGTCTGCAATTATGTGAATTAAATAAATAAATAAAAAAATGCAACATATATGAAAACATACACATCCTTACAGTCTCTGAAATGTTACCACTTACAGAAAAACTACACACAGCATACATTTAGTCCTTATTTAGGTTCATAAACAACACAAAATATAGCCCACAGTCAGAGCAGACCTCTTTTATGTGACTTTAATCTTCAGCAGCACGTGTAACCTTTTATTGGAGAATAATTCCCTCATTCAGATTTCTTAATAGTCCAAAAGGTGATGATAATAGTTAAACATGGCAGTTTGTTCACGTTTGCTGAAAAAGATAATGTGCTCTTTTTCTTCCGGCTTCTCCTTTTTTTTGCGCATGTCGCTCTTGCGTTTGTCAGTGTGTGACAGTATAGCGTTTCAAAAGCACGTCAATAATACAGCGCACATTATTATCATCAGCTCAAGAAGTTTGTTATTTCGAATATAGACACGCAGCGAGCGCAAGCAAGAAATCGAAACCACTCACGCTTCAGTCTGGCTCGTAAAAAACTACGGGGCACAAGGTAAAATCTGCTCTTTTTCTTGCTTTGTGGCTGTTCATCAAGACATGACAAGGTTTGTTTGAGCCCGGGTCGACCATGGCTCGTTTTTATATTTATATATAATTACGCTGTAATCTCTCGGCTGTGTATTTAAAACATGACGGTTCTTTTGTTTCAATTCTGGCTTGTTGCGTGAGCAAATGACGTATCTCTGAACTCGTCTGTCAGTGGGTTCTTTTCCAGTTTTTCTCAGTAGCTTTGGTGCATTTCTTACTACACTATTTACATTTGCACAACAGTTAATGCATTTCTCAAAACAATCAGTGCAAACTGCAAAACCTAGCTGATAACCTGCAAAAGCGCGTCACATGCTCAAAATGGATAGTTCATTCCTCAAAAGCAAGTATTCATGTCAATCAAACTGTCAGTATCGTCAAAATGAAAAGTCCTGACATCATTGTTTATGAACAAGATAGTCAAATGGATTAGTCATGTTTTCATTATGACAGTTTACTCTGGACATTTTTTCAATGCAAAAAAGTCAGATTTTGGTGACACTTCCAGAAAATGATCAAGACAGTACTATAGACTATTTGCACAGCCATTTGAAAACTACAGTGAGACATCACTGCATTGAGTGAGTTATCTGAGTACAAGACACTAAATATGTATGTTTCACATTTTTACTGCATTTGCTCTTTGCAATCCAAATTTACTCACAGCATTGTGCAAAAGAATAAACACACCCTTATTTACAACAAACATAAACTCGCTTTAGGTAGAGCTGTGCACAACTGTACACAATATTGCAGAACATATTGGAACTGAGCCTACAACATACACAGGTCTGTATATCATTCATCAAATTGTTCAATTTTAAAGACATTTTCAGGAAAATAAAGATTTAAATTTGTTTTATAAAATTTGTTTGACAGATTTTGACAACTAGTTCACTATTTTTGTATGTAATGACTCAAGTAATGAAATGAAGACTGTTAGTTTTATATAGAATGACTATTCAGCATTCACAAGTTTAGTTCATTTTGATTGACATGACAGAAGCAAATGATAATGTTATAAATAGTAGAGAGTTGTATGAAAGCAATTGATGCATGTCCAAAAGCATTCACAATTTGTTGAAAGGAATGAGAAACTGCTACTAGGATGTGCACAAATGACTAATTGTTTTGAGAAATGCATTAACTGTTGTGCAAATGTAAATAGTGTTGTGAGAAATGCACCAAAGTGACTGAGAAAAACGGTAAGAATCAGCCTCATGCTTCCCACTCCTTCATGACCACCAAAGAATCTCCTCAGGATACGGCCTGGTCCAGGATTATGGATCCAGAATTACTTTTCCCTGAATTGAATTATGTAAAGTAGAACTTACATTTGTTTGTTTATTTTTCTTTCTGTAGTATTTACCTAATCACAAAGATATCTATTTTGGTACATTGTAATCCTAAACATTGATTTACAATTAAAACTCCACTGAGTAATTTGTAATATACAGGTTGATGATATACAGTAAACATGTCTGCTTTTTCCTCTTCTTTTTTACAAAACTGAAAGTCGGCTGAGAATCCTGCAACTGATTTACTCCTGAGCAATCGAACATCTTATCACTCTAAGAATTTTGTCTAATAAAAAGTGTATATAAACTGTAACACATTCCGGCAATCTCTGTTAGTTTTAGATAACTGAATTCTGTTGGTCCATAATAACATATCTAAGTTTACAAATCAAGGAGTAACAACCTTCATGCAAAACATACCTGAAGGTTTTATTTACTCATAACACATATATCCACTTCCTTTTACTTATCATTATACGCTAGCTATAAGGATGTTTTGGCTTTTTCTTTTCTCTTTTTTCTATAAGGGTCATTGTTTATACTCTTGGTAGAACATATATAAAATCCTGTTCTTCCTGATATTCGTCAGACTGTGTCACTTACTGGAAACGTTGCTGTTGGGTTTGGTTAAGGTCAGTGCCTTTTTTGATATATTATATTATATTATATTATATTATATTATAAAAAAATATATTTATTATATTTAGTATGTTTGATATATATTTTTTTTAGATATATTTAAATAGAAATGAATTAATAGCCCCCCTTTAATTTTTCTTTTTCTTTTTTAAACATTTCCCAAATGCAGATTAACAGAGCAAAGACATTTTCAAATATTTTGTACTGTCATCATGGCAAAGATAAAATAAATCAATTATTAGAAATGAGTTATTAAAATTATTATGTTTAAAAATGTGTTGAGAAAATCTTACCTCCAATAAACAGAAATTGGAAAAAAAATAAACGGGGTTAATAATTCGGGGGGTTTATTAATTCTGACTTCAAATATTTTTTATATTGATTTACATTGTTATAAATTAATTGATTTTAATTTGCCATTAAAATTGACTTTTCTTGTTTTAGATGTATATACAGTTTGTCCTCCTGGTTTTTGTCCTGAATCTTCAGGCTGTAACTGCATACCCTCATGGACGGGTTAGTGGTGTGTGTTCATCTATGGTTCCAGGACATGGGACTTACTCGTTGACTAACTTAGATTCTCCATATACTGTAACCTCAGATGTCTTATACTATACTGATGGGCAGGTGATCACAGGTTAGTAATGGTGTCTGTAAAAACATACATAAATGGTAACAACTATAATAATGTTTTCTTTTTTTAGAACAAACAGTGAACTGTACATGTATCAGTATTTATAAAACTTTGTTAACATTAGTTAATGAACACAGTTAATAGGACAAATTCATTCATTGTTAATTTCTGTTAATTTATTGTGCATTAACTAAGGATAAACACCATCAATTATCATTTTACATTTTGATCTATGATTGTATACAAGAATTGTTCATTCTAAGTTTATGTTAGTAAATACATTAACTATTCTGAGCATATAAATTAAGTTCGCTTCCTGAAAGTACAAAATTAAAGTGTGGAAATACATGATTTTAGAGCCTTTCTTGTAGAGTTGCTATACATTTTCACTCTGGAATTTAATCTGCTATTCTCCTTTTATTTAATTACTTGTTTATTAATTATACTTTTTTTTTGGTTAGTGACACTACAAGGGGATAACTCTGAGTTTAGGGGCTTTCTTCTTCAGGCCATTAATTGGATGGGACCAGTAGGAACTTTTACAATCATTGAAAACAGTTCTCAATTACTCAACTGTGGAACGGAGGTAAGATACTTAAAACAGTTTTCATTGTACTCGCTATTGTAATGTGCATCGCTATACAATCATATGCTCAAAACTCTTTAAACAAGGCTGCTTTCTAATATTCAGC
Organism: Danio rerio; assembly: GCF_052040795.2. Lineage (NCBI taxonomy): Eukaryota > Metazoa > Chordata > Actinopteri > Cypriniformes > Danionidae > Danio > Danio rerio. Next base: position 23,895,951 of record NC_141022.1, read on the forward strand.
AGTTCATTTCACATTCGTATTCAAATTTGACTGAAGTTGTTGGGTATTAGGAACCACTTTCAATTTGAAGCTTGTTCCGAATTTACAGGACGCTTCGATTCAATCAAATCTGCAATTGTTGATGTGCAGGACTGCTTAAAGTTGAATGAATAGTTTACCAAAAAAAAAAGATTTGCTTATTATTTACTCCAAACCTTTATCAGTTTCTCTCATCTGTTCAAAACAAAATAATATATTTTGAAGAATACTGGAAAACTGGATGTTTTGTGTGTGTTCATTTACAGTACATGACGTCAGCATTTTGAGAGCTAACTTGAGAGCTAAGCAAAGTGCAACTGTGAAAAAAAACTATAATTTTTCAAAAAAATATATAATATTACCATCTCAGTGTAAATGACAAAATGCTAATAAAAATTCCTTTAGAGGGCGCTGTTTACACTTTTGCGTATTTGAGATATAGGATACTTTTTTGTACATTTCAGATACATAACCTTATTGTACATGTCCATGAGAAGACGAGGGTAGTTGTACAGATCACCCAGCGAACCAATTCCCGACACACAACAATAGTGTTTTCACAAGCAAATTTTTTGAGAAAATGTAAACTGCGACCACATAGTTTTATCTTGATTTCAGATTGCCTTAATCTCTTTTTTGGAACTGTGCTTTATCGGACTATCAAAATAGAGCCCTCAGTGTCTGGAATTAAGAATCGGACACTTGTTAAAAAAATGATTTTAATTCTGCTTTTCAATTCCTGTGTACACACTTTTTATTTTTTCACAAGGCAATCTGGCAGATGATTAAGCGCTGGTGAGATACCAGGACTTTGAATAGTAAATGAAACATTAGTTTATAAGATGGACCATAGGAATTGATCAAATGTGTGGCTACATTTGGGATTGAATGATGGCAAAGCTATAATTATTGTAATTAATGAAAATGTTGCAAGCAAGGTGTCACGACCGAACATGACCAAGCATCTGCGGTTGGTTCAAAACATCAAATTAAAAGAATGCACCATGTGTTGTGTGTTTTAATTTGACTTTTTTAAAAGTGTAGCTGAGCAGCTGAGTGCTGGTTTTGGTTTGTGTCACTCCACTGCTGCTCATTCACAAACAGTGGGACGCACACTGGAGAGACAGATTTCAGTTTTGTCATTGATAATCATAGGTTTTGTATTGGAGTTGAACATTTTTTATACCAGTCCCGATACATTTAATATTGTTGTTTTGCAAAGCCAAATATGCATTAACAGCAACATTTATTTTTTGAAATATCCTTCACTCCCATCAAACAGAAGCTCTAGCAGCACTGAGAACTTTTTTTTATAAGAAACAACACTGTGAATGCTTTATTTCACATTTATCATGAATATATATATATATATATATATATATATATATATATATATATATATATATATATATATATATATATATATATATTAATCTATATCATATTATATCATATTCATATATATCATAAATTGTCATCTGCTTTTGCATTATTATATTAAAATATCAGAAAGGCCATATCAGACCTCATCAGAGAAGTGGTTGAAAGTTAAAAGAAATGCATTTAAATGCCTGGTGTGATCAGTAATGTGTTTCCTCTGTCCACATCATGTGATCATAAAGATGAAAACGCATCTTAATGCCAGTGTGAACAAGGCGTAAATGTTTGAGTTTTATTATTAATATTATTATTTTTTTACTACATTAGATTCGAAACTGGCTATCAAAATAGATAAGTGGAATTGATTAAATTTAATTCCCAGCCCTAAAAATATACCCCTGTAAATATCATGGTGCGAAAGGGAACAACAGTTGTTGGGTTCAGAAACGGTTTTCGTGGTTTCATAAAAATGTAGGCTGAAGCATGTATTTCCAATGCGCCTGTGTTGAGATACTATGTTTTAGTTATGGATTAATAATATGAATTCACCAAGTATTGATCGAGCATTAATATTACAACATTTTTCTCGTGATTTTTGGAGTTCCATTTGAACTGTCTACAAGTAAAGGAAATTGTAGTCAACACTGTTGTCACGTACTGTATATACATCTCTGTATATCAGATCCATAAATCAGGTCTTAAAGTGACAGTATTCAAATATACTGCTTTCTGTGTGTAAAGATTTTGTTGTTGTTTTCTGCTGTTGTTGCAAACACACAAGTTTAATATACAGTAACAGCACCTTTTTCAAGTTTTGACACTTAACTTAAGGGGATAGTTCACCTAAAAATGAAAATTCTGTCACTGTTTACTCACCATTTAGTTTGTTTGTTTGTTTGTTTGTGGTTCTGTTGACCATAATATACTGAAGAATGTTTGAAACCTGTAATCACTGATGCCTGTAGTTTTTGCTTTCCTACTTTGGAAGTCAATGGTTATAAGTTTTAAACATTCTTCATTATTTCTGTCTTGGAATAAACTGCTTTGGAACAAGTAAAGGGTGAGTAAACAGTGACAAAACTTTCATTGTTGGGTGAACTTTCCAATTAATTTCATGTTCAAAATTCACGATTTATTATTAACAAAATACACTATTAAACACTTCATTCTTTTTTCAAATAAACTCCATCAAAACATTATCACCCAACACAACACACAAAAAAACAACACTAACAAGACAATACACACTCTGCTGTCCATCATTCACCTTAACATAAAGCAGCATTTGGTAAACTATATTTTTATATTTCAGGGCTCAGCAGTCAGTCATAACTCAAGTATATTAAAATCAACAGTTGTGGCTCAGTGGAACGCTCCTAACAGTAACAACACTGATATTTGGTTCAGGTAAAATATATTTCACTTGTTCAGACTGTTATGCTTATATTCCCTTTTGAATTACATCAGTTTGAAGCATTAATTAAAACCTGTCATTAATGTTTCTTGCAGTTAAAAAGTATACTAATGAGACCAAATGTTATTTATTTGTATGTCGTGGTTGTATATTGTGTTAATGAACAGTATAGATGTTGGTGTAAATACAGTATGTGGTGATCAATTACATATTGAGTGTGCATTATTTTCTAGTAATTTACTTAAGTTTGGTGAAATGGAACTGTATTGCAGTCAAGATTTTAGCTGTGCTTTTTCTGCTGTCTGAGTGTAAATAAACTTGATGCTTTTGCAGGGCAACTTTTGTCCAGAATATCTCTGTCTATTGGGTTGATGTTGTAAGTCCACTTATTACATACCTGGCCACAGATCCTACAAATTCAACAGTCCTCCCGCCAAATTCAACAGGCCTCCCACCAAATTCAACAGTCCTCCCGCCAAATTCAACGGGCCTCCCACCAAATTCAACAGTCCTCCCGCCAAATTCAACGGGCCTCCCACCAAATTCAACAGTCCTCCCGCCAAATTCAACAGTCCTTCCACCACATTCAACAGTCCTTCCACCAAATTCAACAGTCCTTCCACCAAATTCAACAGTCCTTCCACCAAATTCAACAGTCCTTCCACCAAATTCAACAGTTCTTCCACCGAATTCAACAGTCCTTCCACCAAATTCAACAGTTTCTACAACCCATACGACAGTTCTGTCACCAGCCACCACAAAACGCAACAGCAGTCCATCAGTGTCTGTCACCGTGTGTCTTCTTCTTCTACCTCTGCTGGCAATAATTTAAAAACTGGAAAAATCTTTACAAAATCAGCTTTAAAAAAACACTTCACTATCAATGATATTACTTTAAAGGTGCCATTTAAAGAATGAAAGTCTTGACATACCTAGGCATGGCTGAATAATAAGACTTCAGTACATGCTGAAATTACTTGCCGTGAGCCTCAAACACCAATGTTTCCCTTTTCTCATGTATATCCTGTGAGTGTAAAATCTCCTATAAGGTTAAAAACAGGGCATTCTGAACAAAACACAAACTCTGACGTTCCACACAGGATCATTAATGTGCACGTCCCAGGTTGCACAATATTTCCTAGTGAGATTACAACAATGATATTTTCTCACTTAATTTTAAGTCTATCTAAGCTTATATTAAACATGCTATGTATGTGGCACAAGATACGTGTAACAGGAGTTGCACGTGCAAAGGGTCTAAAAAGGAGCAGTTTTGTGAAGCAGGCAGCAACCACAGAATGTTCCCAACTTGTCATAGCACAAAATGCAGGATATACAGATTGTCAATTTATTCAGTGCTAGTTTGAGGTCTGTTTTAATGTATATTTTTTATTTTTAACATGTATATTGTGAAATTTCTTGTGTATGTTTGTGATGAGGCAATGCACAAATGTAAACTTTTGAGTATGTGTTTAATGTACTGTACGTTTATGTCATATCACTCAGCTTTTGTGTGTGCTCTTTTGAGTGGAAGGACGCCAAAACTTTACAACTTTAGAAAATTCATCTGTTTAGGTAGAGGTTAATATTAACTTATTTAATATACAACTCTTAATACATCTCTGTCTGTCCCTTTTGTTAAGTTGTATTGTAATGAGCCGATAACTCAGGAGAAAGGCTACTATAGTTTCATAAAAGTGTCTCACTCATTTTTTCAGCTAGTCAGTTTGTTAAAATCTTTTTGACAAATTAAGTGTGATTATTTTGCATGTGTGTATTTCAGAGTACATAACAGTGTATTTGAGCAGGCGGTAGCTATGTTTCCATCCAAAGATGCAAATAAAAGACATGCCTAATAAAGCAGCGTTTCCAATCAGTCAAAGAGAAAAAAATGTCACTTCCTGATTAACTGGCATCAAATATCAACAGTATGACAAGCTGTGTGAATCTTTTCTTTATTTAATAAATGACTTTCACCTCAGAAGACAGTATGCCGACACGTAATGAACGTGTGGTGGCGTTTGAAGGTGTCAGACGCGGAGGACAGATGCGCTTGACAGTTCTGGAGGTAATTAATAATATCATAGCACTAATACTGAAGTGATCAGAATGACCAAAATAACATTTCAGATGTTTTTCAATGTGCTCAGCCTCCTGGTTTGTCCATTCATACACATTTTTGTCATCACATGATCTCTCTCTTATAATGCGCTTATTGGAATGTAAAATTGTTTCCATCATAGTTTATGCGCATCTTTTCATATCAAATTAAAACTTTGTCCAACTCAGTTATACACTCAGTTATGTTTTTTATGCGCAAATCCAAAATGTGCATAAAAAGAGGTTGATGGAAACATAGCTATTGACACAAGATGGAGCATCAGTGCAGAGCTCATTAATATTCACAACCATTCCAAATATGGTCAAAATTGAGCGTGTCGTTCTAGGGGTAATGTTACAAAGTTATAAATGAGCATATAAAACCAAAATTTCTAGAGAATGTTTGAACTTACCTAAGCCACATTCCTACTTTGCAGATATCAGAGAACAATTTAACTTGTTGATTCAATGCAGTATATGGCACCTTTAAATTGTATACTAGGCTTGGGTAAAATATGGACAAATTCAACAGTTGGGTTTGAGATAAGGTAAAAATATACTAAAAATAACTCAGGAGTTGTTGTTTTTAATATATATTTTACTCAAATTGGATGTCAAATTTGTGTTAAAACAAAGCTTAAACAACCATTTTCTATGGTCAGGGCCATTATAACACGTAATAATTCATTTTATAGCTGTTCTAACACAAAATGTCATTGTTCTGTTATATTTATATGTAGTGTATATAATAAAACTTGAATGAAATAAATGTATTTGTATCTCATATCTTGACTGTTTAATACCCAAAGCATGAAACTGAATGCAGCTTTAGTTTACAGTGTGTTTGTGTGTGAAAAAAACTGCAAAAACAGATGTCAAAACCACTTTAGTTTTATTTCTTCTTCTAAAGCAAAAGTGGACACAAATACAAACAAGAACAAACTTTGTACATATATCATACGCCATGTCTGTGAGTTTGTGTGTGTGTGTGTGAGCAGTACAGTACACAGGAGGAGTGTTTGTCTGTATGATCAGTAGACCCACGGCTCCTCTGCTGTCCAGTTACAGGAGCTGCCTTTATGGGGTCCCGCAGGACCACCAGAGGGCCAGTGCCCTTCTGATTTAGCACCGTTCTTTATTGAGAGGTGACTGCCAGCGTTGGGAGGGGGTTGGGGGGGGGGTTCTGGGTTCAGTGCGTCCAGTATGTAAAGGAGGGACAGTCATCATTGGCTTTTGTTCCTGCAGGACAGACAGCAGGCCTTCCTGTAGTACCAGTGAGTGCACAGCTTCACCCGCAGCACCAGGGCACAGTTAGCGGTCGGTTTATCTTGACACGCATCATCAGCTGTGGGAGATTGAGAAACCCTTTTAAAAGATATTCAAAAGTGTCCTTATAATTTAGTTTACTTCTATTCGTCAAAAATATGAGTTGTTCCAGTGTGAAAGCATAGCCATTCATTATGTAAAATTTTCTTTTAATAAGTGCTGATATTTTAAACATTCTAGTCACCAAAGAATGCTAAAAAGTAAACATGTTGAGAATAACACAAAAATGTCACAGTTCCCACAAAGCTATGAAGCAGAAAATATATATTTTTAACATTGATAATACTTACTAACTCCCAGGGCTATTTATATTGAAGTAGATTTTTAGCCACACCATGTTGGTGTTTCATAATCTTAATTTTTTACAACCTGGAGGACCAGGACAAACATACATACAATTCCTAATTCACCTATAGGGCATGGATTTGGACTGTGGGGGAAACCGGAGCACCCGGAGGAATCCCATGCAAACACGAGGGAGAACATGCAAACTCCACACAGAAATGCCAACTGACCAAACCAGCGAACTTCTTGCTGTGAGGTGACAGTGCTACACACTGCGCCACAGCGCTGCCCATAGCATAGTATGTTTCAGTATAAAATATTCAAATTACTTAGATGTTTATAACTGATATTCATTAATAGCAAAGACTTCCTCAGTTGTTTGTTATTTTAGAATCAGGTTTACCTTATCAGAGTCTAGTTTGCCACCCCCAACATTGATAATTATAAGAATTATTAAAGTCAATGTGAAATCAAAATGTGCAATGTTCATTTACTACCACATATTGTTATTCCTAATGTAAACTATTTGTGCATGTTGATCCACTGAAAAACTGTTTATTTTGGTAATCTTTAATCAAAGCTTCACATTTCGAGTCGAGTTTCTTCTTTGTTCAGGGTGTTTGCAGGGTTTTAAAAAGTATTAAAAGTTGCTAAACTATTTATGAGAAAATTAAGGCCCTTAAAAGACATTAAAAAGTCTTAATCACATTTTAATGAGGTCTTAAATTTAGTTCAAGCATTATCTAAAGTGTTTGACTTCAAAAAGCATAAATATATTTATTTTCCTCCTAATATTACCAACGGCTTGCTCGATTGGTTCGGGCCGGGATGTATCAGGCCAAGCTCCTCTGTCTGTGTGATGTCACGTAATTTGCGAAAAGGTGATGTGGCGCTCTCCACATGTAGCGAAACCATGAAGCGAAACAGATGGCAAAATGGGAAAATGTAAGTTTGTGTACTCCTGGTTGAGGAAAGATGAGTTTAAACTATGGCTGAAGCCTGTCGCTGAAAACAACTTACTGCGTAATTTATTCTTCCAAGCTTTGTTTCTGATGCTTTATTGATTTATTTAACTACAACTGTTTATTCAGTTAAAGGTTTGATACTGATTACAACTTGAAGAGGCGATGAGGAATGTTCTGAGATGATCTTTAAAAGTCTTAAAAAAGTATTGAAAATACCTTTAGGATTCCTGCATATACCCTGTTGTTGATGTCAGTTTGATGGCTTCAGCTATAACACACACAGTTTCAATTTACCAGAACTGCTAAGTTAAGCTGCTTTGACACAATCTACATAGTTAAAACACTATAGAAATAAACATGAATTGAACTGAATCGATAATATGCTTAACCATGCCCCTTTTACCATTAGTTTGTTATGAGAGAATGATCCAAAATCCCACTTCCTACTAAATATTCCATTTTAGTTGAAAGCACGTTAACACACTGAAAAACTCTTAGCAACTTCTAGTTTTAGTTTTTCGTGGTTGTGTGATCACTGAATCCAACGCAAAATCAACAAAAAGTCGCTAACTTTTGCTATCCAGCATAACTCCTAATTTAATCTCAAAATAATTAATTACAAACCATATGATCAAATAATATTTATTTCAGTAATCAATTAATTATTTAACATGACTTATAAGCGAAAAATGACAATCATTACTCTATATGGAAGTGGGGGTTGTTTTGCAGTGTGAGTGATTTACATGTGAAGTCAATGCAAAGATGCTTTAGACAGCCATACCCATGGTTAATCAGCTATAAATCACATATAAATTTCCCAATATTTGTATTTTATTAATGTCTACCCCAACCCTAAACCCAACCGTCACAGTAATGTAAAAACAGATCTGGAGTCTTCTCTATTAGTATAGCTGATTAACCATGTAGATGGTTGATAACAGCCTTCTGAACAGAATGATGCAACTGGCCTATATCTATCAGCTGATAACCACTGATAACACCCATTCAATCGAATGATAACATTTGAAGCGGGTGATAATAAGCAAACAGCAACACTCGTGATCTGTTGTAATGTTACCAACACAAATCCTGATCTTATGCTTTATTCAACAACGAAATCTGCCTGAATCTCACAGTACACCTGGAATTTTTAAAAGCCTAACTGATAATATTTTACTTGAAAGGTGTGTTCATAAGACAGTTATGACACATTTCTAAACATTACATGGTATATGTAATGAATATGAAGGAGATTTAAACAGGCATATGACTTAACTGTTAAGTGTGATTCGCTTAGTTAAGTCATTTTAAATGCAAAAGGTGACACTGTTTGAAATGTTGGTGACACAAATACATCACACAACCTGTCTCTGTTTTGACTTCTTGACATTACTAAGAAAACTAAACCTGTCAGTGTCTGTCATCACAACTTAAAAAAATATTATGAAATTGCAAATATTGACACTAAATATTATTATAATGGCATATTAAATTAGTTCCACTGTAGCTGAGGTCAAGGAAAAAAAAATAGTCAAGAATAGTCACATTTTTACTAAGATTTTTAAAATAAAATTTACATACGTTCCACTAAGTAAAGTGATCAAAATATGCATGACCATTATAATGGCTTCATGACAATCATGTTTATGAACGAATTATGACAAGTTATGTAGTCTTGATAATGTCAAGCTGTCATGACAAAAACAAAAACAGGTTGTGGTTTGTTTGTCAAGTTGTAATGACAAAGACATCTCAAACAATGTCATCTTTCCATTTAAATTAATAAAACTGAGTGAAAGACACTTAATGACAAAATAATCTGTCATGTCATGATTACAAAGAGGTCATGGTATATTATAAATGTCTTATGAGCAACCCCTTCAAGTAATGATGTTAATAATAAATCAATAAACATTAAAGTCAAATTATCATACTCGTCATAAATTCAAGTAATGTATAATAATTGCAGAAATATTAATTTTAATTAAATATTAAAACATTTTTACAAATGTATACCATGTTAAAATACCAGTTTAACCCCTTAGCATTAGTAGACTCCTGTAACTTCTAGCTCATGGGCAGAACGCTTGCAAGTTAATAGTAGCGAAAACTTTAAATAAATAAATAACATAGTTAAATATACAGTATATTTAAAGTATCTGTGATGCTGGAATCATTGTTTAAATGCAGAAATTAAATCAAATACCTGAAATATCCATATTTACATTTATTTTTTTAAATGTGTAAACCCCATTTTATAACAGAGAAACTTAGTAAGTAAATTAATTAATAATCTAAGCTAAATGTTACAAACAGGGTTCACACTCTTTCACAAACAGCAGATTTAAAGACTTTTTAAAGCATTAATTTTAAATCAGCATATGTAGCGTCATGAAAGTCCTTACTGTACTTAACATTTCTCTTACACTTAATATTTACCTTATTTAATATTTATATTTACATTGTGTAATGAGAATGCTTTGAAGATGTCATTTAAAAAAATAGACCATTTTAAACTGTTCAAAGAACTTTAATAAATTTGTTAATATTAAAAATCAAATATTAATAAAATGTGCATTTGTTTGTCATTTTTTGTTCTTGTACAAGATTTCAAGATTTTTTAATTAAGAATTTCTTTTTTTTGTGTTCTGTTTTTTACAGCAGCACACACTGTAAGCCAATTTTATTTTTATTTAAAGGGCATCTATTTTACCCCTTTTTCAAGATTTAAAATAAGTCTCTTGTGTCTCCAGTATGTGTTTGTAAAGTTTCAGCTCAAAACACCCATCGTATATTACAGAATATTAGAATTTTCAGCTCTGAACACCCACGCGCCTGTCAGAGTGTCCCCGTCACGGCTGTGTCAGATAAACAGCACAGTGACAGACATGAAGGAAACAGATCTCACGTAACGTTTGTGAGAAATAATACCATAAGAACTTTCCCAATGATTATTTGATGTATTTGTTGTGGAGTTAATTCAAGCCTTTCGATGAGTCACACACAATGTCATTACAAAGTTCACACACACACAAACAGACACACACATACAACGCACACGTTTAACTTTGCACTGTTTTTGCACACCATACGTGAGAGCAAACAGTAATCTCCGCTGCTGTATTGATATCCGTTATGTTGATGTACAAAATAAACCTGACTTAACATTCACAAATCAGAATTGAAGGGTCTTCTTTTATATTTGTACTGACATGCGGCTGTGGTGATAAAGTAAAGCTGAGGTAAATCGCTGTAATTCATTACAAACATGCACTATTTTAAACTTGTGAAACTAACTCTTGATCACATTTGATGATGATTGATGATCACAGAGAGCTCAACAGATCTTTTAATACCAGTTGCTTTGCGCACGTCCTGTCTTGTTGATAGGATTATACGTGTTACTACAGAGACATGTTAATAAGTGGCTGTCAATCAAATTGGTGGGCAGAAAAATTACACTCCTACATCACGTTACTGTGGGTCTCAAAATGGGAGGGATTTGGATCCTATTTTAACGCCAGGAAATTTGAAAAAAGAAACCTATTGTCTTTATATCACCTCAATATAACTGTGGACCCACTATACCAACACACAGTTCTGTCCGAACAGCTTACAAAAGATTATTTTCATCATAGGTGCCCTTTAATTCAAGCACATTCAAGGACCTTGTTTGTTTTTAAGTACTTTCTAGCCCTTGAATCTATATGTCTGAAATTTAAATGCTTTCAAGTACTTTCAAAAATTGTGGGAACCCTGTACAAATAATTTAATAGTTTTGAGCAGTAATACATTCACTCTATCAAGGGCAGAAATTTAAGAAAGCACTGTTTTGTTTTTAGTTTTGGTTCTCTTTGTTTTTTAATGTTTTTATTAGATAAGAATGTGTGGATGAGGAGAAACAATGGGAAGAAGAGAGGTAGAGTTGAACAATATAAGCAAAAGCCTGTTAACCAAATCACTGTGTTTTATGTCTGAATAATAAAAATACAAAAGACAATTGCTCATATAGGAATTGTCTGTTTGACAACAAATAAAACACTTTGGCCAGTTTGCTGAACCTGTTAAAAATTCTTGGAAACATTTTGAGTTTGTTTTTTTAACTACATTTGATAGCACTAGTGTCTCAGCCATTACACACTCCACTTTTATAAGGCAAATTTAGAGAAGTGCTTTAAGCAGATCTGGAACATCTGCGAGTGCAGGTCTGTACCACGTTCTCCACTACTAAATCTCTGGCCAAGTCCAAAAACACAAAGCCGCCTGCCAAACTGACGACATGCGTGATGCACTTGCCCTGCGAAGATTAAAAACAACAAAGCATTAATCTGGTCTAAATTTCACTGGAATTAGCTTGTGTAGTGCCAAGATAGATCCACATGTGCTTTTAATCGAACCAAGTGTTTTAACACACACTCGTTTCTGTGTTTCATTAGAAGGTACAGCGTAAACTGCTTACAACTGGCACGAACAAACAACAGCTATGCCAGGCTGCGTCCTGACAGCATCTTTCTAAATAAAGATAGAGGAGATTTCACTTGGGAAAAGTCTGCAATGCGTATGAAAGCTTCAGTCTGTTAGTATCAGGGTTGGGTGGTATGAGTACTTTCATTTTGAGGTAATAATATACTTCACGACATAATAATTAAACTTAAAAACATCAGAAATGAAGAAGACTTCACTAGAGCTGTGGTTAAATTAGTTTTGAGAAATTATTTATCAAGTTATTTGTCAAAATCCATCACTTCTTTCTCTTAAATCAACTCTTTGAATTTTCTCAAGCAAACTTTTTGGTCCCACTTTATATTAAGTGGCCTTAACTAACATGTACTTATACAGGAGTTAATAGTTTGTTACAATGTACTTAGTGTGTAAATACATGTATTTACTGTGTACTTAAATTAAATTGATTGCTTGATTAAATACATGTAATTACATCTGTAGTTAACTTTTGTAATTACATTTGTAAATACACTGTTGACCATCCCTTACACCTTAACCCACAGTTAAACCTACCAATGGCACCAAACCTGTCCATAACCCAACCTCTATCCCAACTCAAAAGCACCACAAGTGTTCTCAAATACATTATAAACACAGTAAGTACATTGTATTTATTTTTCATGCAAGTACATAGTAGTTAAGGACACTTAATATAAAGTGGGACCAATTTTTTAAATTTATTTTTATTTTATTTTTTTCCATCCATCACAGCCTGATATTTTGCAATTTGGACCTTGTTAAATATAGTAAGGATAAGCAAAGTTGGATATTAGCTAATAATTTCAAACTCCTTTTTTGCTGATGCCGATGTATCTTTTTTTAGTGTTTTTGAGAAGTGATCATTTACCGGCTAATTTTCAAAGTCAGTTTAAAGTTAAAGAGTTAGCTTTGAGTTTTTTTTCCATAAATGTTACCTTCCTCCAATAAATTATAATCTCTCAGATTTTATGACCCCAATTGATGCTTTGTTTCTATTTAGAACAAATATTCATTTCATTGCATTTCATCTGAATTAATTTGTCATGAGGCAGATACTGAATTGAGCTCTGTATGAATGTGTATTGTGTATTTTATTGTCATTTTCCAAGTCTAAGGTTTAATGTGAATCTATGTGAATCAGTCATGTCATGACCTGGGGGAGGCTGTTCGTTGGCAATCTGTAGCACTACACAAGTGAATGAACTTACTTAGAGATATAGCACAATTATTCTGTACTCACATTCGCAGTTTCAAGTTGGTAATCCAAAACAATCTTAGGCTACGTCTACACTAAGCCGGATGTATTTTCTTGTCTAAAAATGCTCCATGGCCACACTATTGTTTTTAATTCTTTTTCATCATCCATACTAAAATGACCGAGAATGGAATTCTGAGAATGCAGCCGTAAGACACTTTTACATGTATCATATCTGCCTGGTGTTTATTCATTTTACGTTTCTTTGAAAATTCGCGGCAAAATGTCACACCTATCATCTGTTTCCACCGCTGAACAATAACTCCCAGTAAACATTTCCTGTCCTTTGAAAAGAGGCAATATGGAGCATGTACAAACTGACATTACTCTTTAATAAGGCTGTCAAAACAGACATCATTCAAAACATCTGCTTTACAACGTTATCCTCTATGTTAGCTGAATTGGTCACATGACTGCGTCAATTGGCTAAAATGTAAAAACAAACCTCCTTTTTCACAGTCCACACGGCTACATGAAAATCGCGTTTTCAAATTCATCTATTAGTATGGACATGGCCAAAACACAGGTAATAACATGCACCTAACATGCACCTCTCAAAAAATTTAACAAGAAGTTGTGTACTTAGCCATGCCCACTTGTTTACATGTCACTTAAAACAATTGCGGTAACAATATATACCCAGGGCTATATTTGGTTTAATTGTACCTGGTGGTTCAGTGGTGCAGGGCTGAACCTCACAGCTCTGTCTGGCCTCTGGTCTCAGTGTTGTATCACAGCTGTGGCCGAGCTCTTCTCCTTGATAACACTTCACCTCTCGTACTCGCACTCCAATCCCACACGTCTTACTGCACTGCACGACAA